>NC_044246.1:20232017-20459517 GCF_003957555.1 Calypte anna
AGAAACCCCACACGATAAAGCCACCTATCAGCCAGGTTCATTGGCAGTCACAAAGAGCTCTGCAAGACACCAAGCAGAAGATAAACAATGATGTCAACATGCTGGGAGAGGAGGATTTCAGGAAGGTGATGCAATTACAGAACTCAGTTTAGGTTTAGGTCTCCTGAAATACCATGAAATGTCTGATGGCCATCTTGACTTTCATGTTCTTAATACTGCACTTGTAAATGTTATCTCCTGACACTTTCAACAACAAAAAAGCCCAACTAATGTCACTTGTTGTGTGCATCATCACACTGGCATCCTTAAGCATTTAAAAGGGAACATTAAGAAATTGTGGGTGGTGGTCAGAGATGCCATTCACAACGCAGGCAGTTATTGAAGATTTGGTAGTTCAGACTCCTGCCATACAAGGTCCCTGTGAGACTACAATGAAGGATGTCAGAAAGACTTGGCCTACCTAAAAGGAAGATTTCAAGCTTTACATGACCACTCAGTGAAGCACAAAGTAGGAGCACAACCGTACAAAATATCTGTAAGCTGTTTGCAACAGAAACCAACTTCATTGAGAAAGGCAGCACGCTTCTTTCTCAAGGCTCCCACTATCTCCTGGGAAATTACTACACCCATGTGGAAATCTGTCTTCAAAATGCCTTTGTTATCAACCAAAACATCTTTAAAGAGAATTCAATGGATGAAAAAGTCACTTGAATAGTAACATGAAAGAATGTATCTAATATTTGCCAATTTCTTTTTGTCTGAAGCAGAACCACCACATGAGGCAGTGACAACTCCACTCTTTCATGACACAAATATTCAGTGTATCCTGGGCAAACCCAGGATTTTTGCAAGACATTCAAGCATTTCAACAGAAATTAGAGGGTGGAGCTTCTAATCAAAGGGAGCTGGCAAAAACTGAGGACTGGCCAAGCAGAAAACTTGGGAAGTTCAACAAGTGCTGAAAAGTTCTGCTCCTGGGGTAGAGGCACAAGCCACATCAGCATCTCCTGAAAACAGCTTGGCAGCTACAGCAGATGCCAATTTCATACAAGGCAAATGTGTACTTCCACCACAACAAAAGCAAATGCCATAACTGGGCTACATCACGAGGAACAGGGGCAGCAGAGCAGGGGAAGACACTTTCTTCTGCACAGTACCGGTGAGAATGCAGCTGCAGAACTTCAACCAGCTTTGGACTCATGCTTCAAGAAGGATACAGGGGGGTTGGAGAGGGTCTAGTAACAAACTTCAAAATGGTGAGAGGCCTACAAGATGCTTTCATGACTACACCTAACCAAAGCCATGACTGATCTGATGTTCATGGTTTGAGAAGGAAGTTGGACTGGATGACTTTCAAAGGTCCCAGGCAACCAACACTTCCATGACTGGGAAAATGTATTCCTCTTCTCAACATGTGATTGGAAAACATCCAGCATGCAGGATAGTTATCATCATGCAAAGTACAGCAACAACAAGGCCAAGCACACTGCTACCAAATACTGAGCACCTTGGAACATCTAGAATATAGCCAAATCAATGTAAAACAACTGGGGTATCATTGGAAACTGGTACTGAGAATAACTCAGTCCTAAAGTGTGTGTGTCTCTGTGAGGCCTAAGGTGATAAATAAAGAACAATAAAGATACAATAAAGAACACGAAGTCAAAAGCACATCATCTGTTCACACTCTATCCACAGAAGGTTGATTTTCTGTTTTTTTGAGAAAGTGATCCAACAAAGTTCCTCCAAAAGTATCTAAAAATCACAGAGTTGATTTTATTCTACTGATCATTTATGTGAACTTACATGAACTTAGGACACCCTCATAACAGTGGGGGACAGAAATTATGCTTTCCAAGAGAATTTTTGGGAAATACTTTAAGTATTACTTTACTCTTCCTTCTTTCATACACCATTCTTCAACATATTCTCACAAGTATCCATAAAAGAGATTTTTAAATGTTTTTGTTTTTTTTTTTTACTTGTTTCTGTGAAAAGTGCTCACAGAAAAGTCATTCAGCTGATGACATTGATTAAAGAGAAGAGAAAACTGAAGCAATGCCAGGACCAGAGCTCTACTCTCCAAAGGGCATTAACTCCCTTAGAATCACATAGCTACAGGGCAAAATATATCTGTTCCAGTAACTTTATATTTTGACTTGTTAACAAGGGTAGACAAAAATACACTGGAAAAGACCTAAAGAAATTCTGTCCTTGATGTCTTGCACAGTTTCATGTAAACATGAGAAATGCAAATATATTCAGACACATCCATGTCCTCTTTTTTACAGTGGTTTGAGTGACTACACAAAAATTGAAATCAGAATGTGAGTTTTTTGCTTTTCCTCCTTTTTAGATTTCACCAGAAGAGCAGAAACCAACCCCTTGGAAACTCAAGGCCCCTTGGAAGTGCAAGAAAGAAAATCAAAGTGAGCAAGTTTGGGGTTTACTATTCAGAAGGCAGCAGGTGGAAAAGGATGAGAAATTTCTTTGCCACTCACATATACGATACCTAAAGAGAACTCTGAATCAATGTTTTAATTAAATATCAGAACCACTTGTCAAAAAAGAAATACACCTTTCAGATCTTCCTTTATCCATTATTACATGGCCATGTATATAAACTTTATGTCAACAACCCCCTAAAATTTTAAGTAGCAATGAAAACACTGTGAATTGAATATATCTGACTGACAGGTGTTTCCTCATGACAAACATTTTAATGTTTTCTTTATTTTAACTTGTCGGTATCTCAAGATGTTCAATTTTTCAATTAAAATTTCCTGACTTTCCTGGAAGATGCAACTTCAGAATTTCTCTACAATTACATTACAATATACTAAGTCTCATTTGTATGGAAACATCAGGAAAATTCTAGTTTAGCACTACACCACTTTAATCAACATAAAATTTTCACACAGTTGAATTACTGTTGAACAAAATCTATTTACTCCAATTTAAGTTAGTTCTAAAAAGAAACCTCTGCATCCAGGAAGCAGCATTCTTATCCTGCTCAAAAATTTTGTTCTGCAAGTCATTGATTAAGCTTGTTGAAAAAAATCAAATTTATAGAACAAGTGTCTCAATTTTTTCATTTGCATTTTTTTCTCTTTTAAGCATTCTTCAACCCAGAAAAGGAAGCAGAAAGACATAAAAAAGGTTTCAAATATATATGTGAAATATAGGAAAAAAGCATTTTCCTCACTCATAGGTATCATTTCAGATTCAAAAAATAAAAGATGGACAACATGTCTAGTTTTGACTTTTTGGATCTATGAAGTCTAACTGGTTAAAGTCAGTGACTGTTTTATCCATATATACTGGAGTCCCAAAACAGAGACAGTTTTTTACTGTAGACAAAGTCAGAAGGTTAAAATTGGGATTTTTTAAGTTAACCTCTATGACCATGAGTGTTCTGGCCAAAAAAGTTATTGCCAAGTTTGTCACATTCACCAAATAAAGCTCCGTGTCAGCGAGCAGATACAAGGATTTCATGATCACAAAACACAAATGCTTGAGTGGGTTGCAGCACCAGCACCTCCACAGTTATTGTAAACAAGGTACTGAACCAAGGTATTATTTCAGAAACATGGTGCTTCATGCAAAACCAAAAATTAAAAAAATTTTTGCTTTTGTCTTCATCAACTCAATGCTGAGCAGAACTGATTTTCTTTTCCAACCACAAACTCTCCAACCATTTGACCAGCTGCTCTGGTCTCAGAGTAATAACACATGGAACAAGGAGTAGCATTTATTGGTGTAAAATCATCATAAAAATATGTTAATACATTTTGATGGCTATTATATTCTCTAAAGTTATTTTGTCCCAAATTTACAAGTTTGTTTAAATGTTCCTTTTACAAGCTTTTAGAGATCAAACTCATCAAGAACCCATAGAAGGCTGACAGTGCAAAAGAACAGAAAGCTATAAAAAATCTTAACTGATTTGGTCAAGTAGGAGAAATCACACACATCAAATGTAATTAAAATCCATGGAAAGCAGACCTTCCTCCTTTTTTATAAATTTGTGCAGAGTGGGAGATGTTTCACTTATATACTCCAGGACAATGAATTTGTAATACATCATAATAATTTATCAGAAAACCTGGATGCATGGCCAAGGGAAAAGAAATCTCAAGACAGGTTGTGCTGCATTTTCAGAGGACACAGAGAGACAAGAGAAGTCCATGGTAATGTTTGAAATGTAAAAGTTTGATAAGCTTCATGAAAAATGTAAAAATTACCTAATTTGGGGCACCAAAGAAAACTGAGGTACATTTAGAGCATGCACCAACTTATATAAAAAATGGATCACAGAGATCCTAAAAACAGAATTTAAACAAGGTACCACCACAGAAGTTGACCCCAGCAAAAAATTACATGCAAAAGCATAGAGAAAACAGCTATTAAGCCATAAGTGAGGCACAACATCTTTCAGATTGTAAACTGGAGCAGAAAAAGTAGCACACTGGAGAAAAATCTCTTGTAGATGATAGTCTTAAATTCATAATTCGTATTCAATCATACTGAAACCAAGCCTTGTCTGCTGAGACAGGATTTTATATGGACATGCAATATTATGGGAAAAAATCTCTGCAGACCTGATGTGTTTCTACCATGAGGGTGAGACACAGCCAATACTGAGACTCTGCCTCACTCCAAGGCTTTTTTTTTGCCTTAGTATGCAGAGGGAAAGCTACAGAACTCTCACTTAAAGGACTAGCAACAAGTACAGACCATCAACCACTGTGTAGGGTTGGGGAAGAAGGTAAGCTTGGCTGGTTTTAGTAAAATAGCCCCAGCACAGTCAGATGGTCTTTGTCATATAAACTTAAGAAACTACATCTGAAACTACTTTTATTGCCTTTTTTTCAATGAAATATTTGGATATCCAAGTCCATTCCCACAGTTCTTGAAGATAAACAGCTCCTGATGTCATTGTGGAGTTCTATTTTCAGAAAGCTTTATTTATTTCTAAGTGGTTTAATGTGCATCTGTTTGCATAAATATTTAGATATGTGAAAGCACATCCTGCTCAGGCTGCTCTGATAAACACAAGTCAGCTGTTACTCCTTTTCCACTCCTGACTCTGCTTGGAGTGTTGCCTATTCCCAAACTCCTGTTTATAATGCAGCCATTGTGCTTCAGACCCGGGGTTTATAAACACATGCTTGAAAAATGTAGTCTGGCTTTCCAGCAAATTATTTCCAAGTCTCTTTTATCATGAAATTGGGCTACAGTTGGTGTGGCTCACTACACTAAAAACTTACATTTCTCCACAAGGCCTAACACAGCAGACATACTGACAGGATTAGCAAAACTGGGAGGTGACCAGAAAGAGTGCACATTGGAGATAAAGAATTCACTATTATCACTTTTCTGTGAAAAACCTCTCCCTACAAGTTACCTCCACTGACCATAGAAGCAGAGTTTATGGAGTATGGGATGCAATACCTGAAACTACCAACAGCTCAACCCTTTGGCCTACAAATCTGTTGCTATTCTTGGTTCACACACAAGAAAACTTCCTACAAAAAAGATGAAGAACAGAAAGTGGATGTTCCTGCAATTTAATGGCTGGACTGGGAGTCAGAAGATCTATGGTGAGCTTCCACATTTGCTGCAGAAGTCTTTCCTTCAGTTTCTGGCAAGACTTGAATCATACTTGACATCCTAAATTTACTCTTATTCTAGGCATTAGAATAAAGTTTTCTTTTACCTCAGAAAAGGCAATTTCACCCGGAATTACACTGGACACTTTCTCTGTTGTAAGTCAGTATCCATGCAATAAAACTTGTCAGTTCTATGATGCAAATTCCCCGAAGCCACTACAGCATACTTATGTATCTTTTTCATCAAATGTATTCTAGTTAAGGTAGAATATTGGAATATTCTGCAGTTCGGGAAGTTGGTTATTAATCACAAGACTCTGGGAAATATTTCTCATACTTTAGTTTTCATTTGTTTAAAATTAAGGTCATCATGAAAATTTTTTATTGGAAAAGTCAGCTAAAACCAGGAGAGGCTGTAAGTATCTTTCATGATTTAGAAAACTGAATCCCAGATTCCACAGGAAAAGTAAAATTACTATGTATACCTAGCCTAATCTTTTCCAAAAATCTCACTTTTAGACATAAATCGCTGATCAGAGTTCAGTTTTTTGTATGAACTGTGAGAACCCAGGATTAGTACAGCAGAATAAAGGGCTTTAAAATAGACTGTAGATATTCAGCTTTATGCATTCAAAAAATTAGGTTCTTAATAATAAAAAATCCACACAAAAAACCACAAAAAAAAAAAAAAAACACAAACCAAAAAACCACCCATACCCAAACCCTAATAATCGGTATCCTCCTGAAACTTCAACAGTAATATTCAAAGTAACCAAAATATGCAGATGGAAACCTTTAAAAGTAAGTTTTACACTGAAGGCTGTGGCTGGCTCCAGCTGGCTTCTGACACCCCAAGTAGGACATGGAAGCAGTTCCTAAACCTGCAACATTTTCTCCCTTCCAGAGGCGTTTTTGAGTAGCATACAGTCATCAAAGCATTATATGATTTGCTTCCCAGATTCTCTACGCAGAGCGTGTTGTTGGCAAAAAAACGATTTATGACAAGAAGGTCTTGTGTTTTTTTTCTCCTCCAATATTTGACTGAGTGTCCAGGCTGACAAGGAGGAAATCAATGAATGTCCTGTGCTCAGCAGCATCAAAATATCCCTGGATGGAGCCCTATTTTATTACAGGAAAAGTCAAAATAAAATGGAGATATTAAAAAAAAAAAAAAAAAAAAAAAGGTGCACAGGCTGCTTTCACATATTTCAATGTAAAGTCTTGAAAATTGTGCCACTGTGGCCATTTAAAAATCATGTGACTTTAAAGAGAGATTAACTGGTAAAATCTTCCAGATGTAGTGAAGCCACAGGGTGCCAGATGTCCTCAGAAGGGTACAGTACCAAGCTACAGTATTGTCATCTATTACCAACAAGTCAGAAAAAGGACTCAGGTGAAAGAGCAGGAAGGGGGAATCTGATAAACTGGAAATAGCAGACATAACTAAAGCTGCTTCATGTCTCTCTACTCTTCACCACTAGCTTATCCATTACACAAAAAAAAAAAAAAAGCCATAGAATATCGGGCAAGAATGCACATTATGGGAACCAAGCTAAACCTGGGAATTTCACTTCTTAATCTGTTGAGATCTGGGTCAGTTTTACCACTTTTTTGAAATGCATTTCCTTTTAGGTCACATTCCAGATTTCAAAACAATAGTATTTACAGATATCCTGAGGGAGAAGCCAGTGTTGGAGTTACTGTCCTTGTGAGAGGGGGGGGGGGGGGAGCAGAGGCAAGACACAAGGAGTAATGTAGGGTGGTCACCACACCCAGGGTCTGAACACTGCAGCATCTGAATAAAGAATGTATTGCAGTGAAACAGGGGAACAAACTATAACAAATGCTTTATTTTCATTAAATGTTTTCTTTCAAAATCTTATGTGCACACATGTTGCTATTTTAGATTTTTAACAGAAAATGTTTCCAGTGGTAGATAATTTCATTTGCCAATCAGAGATTTTCCTTCCCCACATTTTGCCTCAGTTTTCGGAATCTACATAAAAAGAGATGTGAATCTTATAAAAGAAAGAAATCTCAATCAGCTTGTGAAGAACCCAATTGGGAGATTGGGAATCTCCCAATCAGTTCCAGATGTTTGGCCACTGGTGCACTAATTCTTGCACCATGGAAAATCTTTCCAGGTGTTTGCAGTTTTGTGCTTTGCTGGAAAACAGGGACCATAAAGCTATTTCCATGAAGGAAAACCATACTTAACCAAAGGCATGCAAGTGACAGAATGCCCAGAACAGCTCCAACCATGGCAGAAACAGGAAAATCTGAGTGTAACATAATTTCATGTGTTCATACAGTGTGCTGGGCAAGAATCTTGCTGTCCTAGATGTACTGAAGCATATGAACATTCCTGCAGAATTGGGCATTGTTGTTTGCATTTGGCTGATGAGGAGGAGCCTGGGACAAATCAATGTTTTCAAGGACATCCTAATCTGAGATAATGATCAACCTGAGCTTTCATTTCTATTTCAGAGACAGCACTGGCTTCAATGGCAAGTATTAATTTGAATGTATTCCATAATTCAGAACCAGTAACCTAAACTATGACCTTTAGCATATTTAAGACCTAACTGACAGTTTCTGAACTTTCCATCTACTGTCCAACCAGCACCTCAGCTCCTAAAAAAACCCCAAAACACAACTGGTCTGAAAATTTAGACAGGTACAAAAAAGTCAAATGACACATCCAAAATTAATGGATATTTAGTTGATTATATAAATAACATGAAATTTCAAGTTATTGAAGCGAGGATAGTGCCACAGTTTCAATCAGCATCCCTAATACTTTGACTTATTCTGAGATTTTCTACATGTCATCCCTAGAAAGCAATGGGCAGTACTTACAGTGTTCAGCTCCTTCAGGTTAAAGCCATAAGATTATATTATTAATGTTCTGGAACTTTATTATTATTATTATTTTCCAACCATCAAAATGAATTAATAATTTTAACAACTCTAAGTGAACGATATTATGTTTAAGCTTAGGCTTTTTTTGTGAAAGCACAAGCACAAAAGAAGAAGGAAAAAAACTAAGAGGTTGTTTTATTTTACTACTAAGTAAACATTTTGGTTTTAAAATAGGTTTTTTCTGGTTACAAAACAAACAAAAACCAACAACAAAACCCCAAGGATTAAAAACTATGAGTCAGAGCTACACACATTTCTTAAAAAAACAAAAAACAAAAACCACAAGAGACTTCAAATCCTGACATCTAGAGTGCTCTCTTATCTACAACAGAATTATTCAGAGACATATGAAATGTTTCAGTTGCTTTTTTGTTTTTCATGCTCAGAGCATTTGTTTCTGCATTGCTAAACTATGAATCTTTCCAAAATCAGAAACAGGCTTTTAGCATTTATACTAGGAAGGGCTAAATGCAACAATAATTAACCAACAAACTGAAAACCCTTAAAGCTGTGTATGGGATAAAGAACTATCATAAAGTATCTATCACTCAGCACAGGCCAATAACTAATCATTCCACGTTGCAATGTGCATTTAGCTTTTATAAAGCTTGATGGTAGCTCAGGTATTTACAAACATATGTTGAATTTCAGATCTGAGTTCCTCAGCACCAGCAAATGCCACCACTCATTAGGCTGCAAGTATGGACTTGATCAACAGTCACCTTGTCTTCTTTTAAATGTCATTTTGCTTTAGAATCATTAGAAGATGTTAAAATTTTTGGTTTTTTACAGTTATCTTGCTAATCACCTCTCAAAACTTTTAAGTTAGAGTTTGGTTGTGGGTTTGTTTTTCTCTTTTTGTTATTGGAGCACTATGCTCATGTTTGAAAAGAGAACAAAAATCTAGTATATGACCATGAAATTACAAAATAAAACTGAATTTTTTGGCCCTGGTTAGGACACAACAAAGTAGCTACAAACAGTTCTGAGGGCGAACAGGAACATCAATGAAATGGAATTGTGTCAAAAGAATATGGCTGCTTCTATCCTAAATGAAACCAGTTTGAAATGCCTCAAAGGCAGCTGGTAATCCACTTCAAGCATTATCTCATGAAGACATGATCTCATACAAAGTGCAAGTCATCTGCATACTTTGAACAACTATTTTAATTACATGAGCTATGAATTATACTAAAGATAATTTAGAATGAAATTAAGCCTGAATAATGCATCATTCAAGCATGCGTAACTGAAAATAAGATCTCGAGTATGAAAACACCAAAGAACAGAAGATTAATTTGCTTTGTTTTCATTCTATGTATTTGTTAGCTAACTCATGACAACCAGTATAATCTATTTGCATTTTTATTTTACAACTATTTCTACTTTTTTGGTCCTTGCTTAAACAAATACAACGGACAATGATAAATCTTTAATTTCAAAAGACAAAAAATTAAGATTTCTGGTTTTCTCAGTATAGATTTAAACCAGCAGTTTTTTCATAATTTAAAGAGCTATTCAACTGATCTAATCACAAGATGATGATACATATTATTAAGTCAGTACCTATACCACTTCAATTCATTTGAAACCACTGGACACTTTTAAGATTCAGCTTGACAGGTGCTGGGCCATCTCATTTAAAGTTGGCAGGTGTTGTCCCAGTCTTCAAGAAGGGGAGCAGGGATGACTCTGGTAATTATAGGCCTGTTAGTCTCACCCCTGTGCCTGGAAAGATTATGAGAAGCTTATCCTGGGAGCTATTGAAAAACACCTAAAAACCAACACAGTTATTGGTCCAAGCAAACATGGGTTCATTAGGGGGAGGTCCTGCTTATTTCATTTGTTTCCATGAGAAGGTAACCCACCTAGCTGACCCAGGGAAGCCACTTGATGTAATCTTTCTGGATTTCAGGAAGGCCTTTGATACTGTCTCTCACAACATCCTTCTAAATAAAATGTCCAGCATCCAGCTGGAGAAGCCCACAATGCAATGGGTGACCAATTGTCTGATGGATCAAGATCAAAGGGTCATAGTAAGTGGGGTCACATCAGGCTGGCAGGTGGTCACTAGTGGGGTTCCATAGGGATCCATTTTATGGAGAGTTCTCTTGAACATATTCATAAGTGACTGAGATGCAGGACCTGAAGTCTTACTAATTAAGTTTGCAGATGACAGGAAGTTAGGGGGAGTGGTTGACACTCATGAGGGCAGAGGCCCTGCAGAGGGATCTACGCAGGCTGGAGTGCTGGGCTATTGCCAGTGGTGTGAGACAAGGAGAAGTGCTGGATCTTGCACCTGGGACACGGTAACTCCGAATGTAGGGACACTCTGGGAAGCAAGAGCCCGGAAAGCAGCCCTGTGGAAAGGGATCTGGGGGTTCTGCTCGACAGCAAAGGGAACATGAGCCAACAGCGGATCAGGCTGGAGAGCCAAAGGAATCTTGGGGTGCATCAAAAAGAGCATTGCTTGGATGAGAGAGGTGGTTACTCTGCACTGGTGCAGCCCCATCTCGAGTACTGTGCACAGTTTTGGGCACCACAGTACGAAAAGGATACAGAGCTACAAGAGAGTGTGCAGAGGAGGGCTATGTGGCTGGTGAAGGGTTTAGAGAGAAAGCCATATGAGGAGTGGTTAAAACACTTGGTCTGTTCAGGCTGAAGAAGAGGAGACTGAGGAAAGATCTCACCACAGCTCACCGCTTCCTCACTAGGGAAGGAGGAGGAGCAGGTGCTGACCTCTTCTCTCTGGTGCCTGGTGATAGGACTTGAGGGAACAATAGGAAGATGTGCTGGGGGAAGTTTAGGGTTGATATTAGGAAAAAGTTTTTCACCCAAAGGGCAGTTGAGCAGTGGAATAGGCTCCCCAGGGAAGCAGGTATGGCACCAAGCCTGCCTGAGTTCAAGAAGCATTTGGATGACACTTGGGCACCCGGTGTGATTCTTGGGGTGCCCTACATAGGGACAGGAGTTGGACTCGATGATCCTGATGAGTCCCTTCCAAACACAGCAGATTCTTTGATTCTATTATAAACCAAGTTCTTGCCTAAAAAGGTTGGACCAGATGATCCTTGAGGTCCCCTGGCAGTCTATGATTCTATGAAATAATTTTAAAAGGGAGATAAAACTTTGTGCTATTGTTTTTTTATGGGTAGGAGAGAGGGATTTATATATGTGACAAAATTATCAACATCTAGGAATGAGAGCAAGATCAATTATTCAGATCAATTAAGTCCAGAAAGGTCAGAGATCTTACGTATTCATCTAAATTCCCTCCTGCAGCACAAACCAGTTTCTGTTCAGACATATCCCTTCTCTACCCCTGGTCAATAAATTCCACCTCTATACATTTCTAGGTTTAAATTTTCAGATGGCAAACAGTCATTGCAAGTGCATCAGCTTTTGTTCACCCAGTCTGAGATAACTCAGAAAAACCTCAAATTTTACAAGACGCTGATCGTGTATACAATAAAAAATTAATGCTAGCATAATATTGTGGATTCCAAACTCCTACCATGTACAATTTAAATCACTTTGGAAATCCAAGGCAAATCTTCCTCAGCAATTGTATGTTGAACTATGTAAGAGAAAAGGAAAATTTCAGAAAAAAAAGATGGGAAAAAATCCTCAGAGTCTTTGAATCTAAGTATCTGCTTTTACTCTGTATTTGGCTGCAGCTCCATAAGATGTCTTTTCTTACTTTTTTGGTATTTTTAGGATTAGTTTTTAACCATGATCTTGTCCTTGGCTCTGGTTTGCTATGGAACTCCATAAACAATTTTACTGGATTGGTTTAATAATGGATAAATCAGATTTGACACTCAAATTAACTCTCTGCTTCTTCAAGAACTCTTCCTCCATATATAATGCTTCTAGCAATATCTGCTAACTCTTATAATCTCATCAGTCTCTTAAGACACATTGGAATGTTAGGAGCTGTGGTTGTATATTAACTGTGTTCAGTTCTGGGCCCCTCAGTTCAGGAAGGATATCGAGGTCCTGGAGCAGGTCCAAAGGAGGGCAACCAGTCTGGTGAAGGGACTCGAGCACAGATCCTATGAAGAGAGGCTGAGGGAGCTGGGGCTGTTCAGCCTGGAGAAGAGGAGGCTCAGGGGAGACCCCATCACTCTCTACAACTCCCTGAAAGGAGGGTGTAGCCAGGTGGGGGTTGGTCTCTTTTGCCAGACGACTTTCAACAAGACAAGACGGCATGGTCTTAAGTTGTGCCAGGGGAAGTTTAGGTTAGATATTAGAAAGAATTTCTTTACGAAAAGGGTGATCAGGCATTGGAATGGGCTGCCCAGGGAAGTAGTGGATTCTCCATCCCTGGAGATATTTCAAAAGAGACTGGATGTGGCACTCAGTGCCATGGTCTGGCAACCACAACGGTGGTTCAAGGGTTGGACTCGATGATCTCTGAGGTCCCTTCCAACCCAGCCAATTCTATGATTCTATGATTAATATGAGCTGAATATTTAACCAAATTGCTCAGACTTATTAAGTCCTGTAAGATACATGACTAGTTGTTCCAATTACCCATCTTATGTACAAATACATTTAAAGCAAATAATCAGTATTTCCCCACTCATTTTTCACTACTGTATGACTTAATCAACAGTCCCAATACTGTGGAACAGAGCATCAGGTCATCTCACCTACTTATACGGGGACCTAAACCAGTTTACACTGGTCTACAAGTACTACCTATTTGAAACAGTATTGATTATCCTAATTCACACAGGGCATAGAAGAATATTCAGCAGCCCTATGTTTGAAATGGGTTGATCTAGAACCTGCAAATACCAGATCTGCAAAGAATAGAAAGTCTCTGATTTGTTAGAAGTTTTCAAAACTGTTTCAGACTTCTCAGATATTTCTGTGGATAACCACAATGTGCCTGATGAAACAATACACCTGTCAGTTAATTCAAACTGCCAGCATTTTAAAGGTCATATTTTTCAGAAGAAACATCAAAACCTCAGCATAACTTTTCTTCGCAATTACTGACCATAGAGGAAAATAAAATTAGACTGCCCTCCTGAGACTGATTTCTCTTCTGGTAACACTTTTTAAGTAATCACAAAAAAGCCTAATGAGCTGTCAGCTCAAAATATGTTTATTGTTTCTCTCCAGTATTATAGTTTTTTCTTGCAGATTGTGCATCTGAAAGGGTATATCACATTTTATGATTTTTAGTCCAGCTTAACAACTGCTCCTTTTTCTTTCCAAGGGGGAGAAGCTGAAGGGGGGACACAGGAAAGGCAAATTCTCTAGCACATTAACTCAGAACAACAGTGTTGTAAATGAAGGATGTTTTATATCAAACAAACCAAAAACTATAGATGGGCATAGTTCTCATGAAAGCTACAGCCACTTTTTCAGTCCACATTTATATTAGAAAAAAGGCTATCCAATACTTCTTCCCTGTTAAATCCAATGTTAATTGAAATATCCAAAATGAACTTTAATTAAACCAGTATTTGCCTTGTAGCAGTCATCACAAATTACAATTAACAAGATAGCTATTAAAAGATATGTAAAAGAAGAAGCAAATTATTCTAAAGGAAGCCTTTCATAATCTATTCTGAAGAGCATTTTCTGACAATCCTGTATGAAAAAGTTTCTCTCCTATCTCTTTTTTTTCCAGTATTGCTTCATTTTTATTATTTATTCCTCCTTCTCTAACCTTTTGAACCCTTACTTGGCATTTCAATTAGATATTCTCATTTATTCAAGGGTGATTTAAAATTTTTTTTTCAAATGTACTGCAGTACATTGAGACAGCAGATTAAAGTATATATTTCTGTCAGGGATGGCATCCTTGATGTGAATTTATTACCTGTTTTTGTTACTCATCAACACTGGGGTTGTCCTCCCTCAGAGATGCCATTCTCCTTCTGTTTACCTTGGGGAGATTCCCAAGGCAGACATGATAGGTAGGGCTTCCTCCTCCCCCAACCCCAGCATATCATAAAGCAGATTGCAACACACCACTAACCTCCACTCCCAGGATTTTTACAAAGAAGAGACAAGGCCAAATTCTTTTGGCCTCATCATTTCAAGTGCACCACCACTGGGTTGAGTTACAACACAAGACAGAGTCCAGGAACTTTGGACAGAAAGTTGTTGTGGTATGTACATTGGACTTAATTCTGTCCTTACCACTCAAGACTGCAAAGAAAACTTGCATGGTGAATACAGAATTAACTTTATTAATTAATCTTTCGTTCTGAAAGCAATAATAGGTACATTTAAGAAAAATTTTAAAAAGCTGACACATTACAGTGTCATCTGACAGCACACAAACATAGACTATGTCTAAAATTTCCCTTACAAGCTTCATCTTACCTTTGCTTTCAGGACAAAGCAAACTTTTCAAGAAAAGTTGATTCTGAATTCCTGAGCCCATAAATGTACTTTGATGTGAAATTCTTCTAAAAAAAGTCAATTCAGATGAAACCAGTTGGCCGGAATGGAAATCCATAAATCCATGGGTCCCAATGGGATGCACCCATGAGTGCTGAGAGAACTGGTAGATGCTCTTGCTGGACTACTATCCATAATCTTTGAAATGTCATAGAGAACAGGGAAGGTCCCTGAGGACTGGAGGTAGGCCAATCACTCCATTCTTCAAAAGGGGCAAGGATGACCCAGAAAACTACAGACTGGTTAATCTCACCTCTGACCCTGGAAAGGTGATGGAGTAAATCATTCTGGATGTCATCTCAAAACACAAGGAAGAAAAGAAAGTATTTGGGAGTTGTCAACATGGATTTACCACACTGGACCAATCTGTTGGCCTTCTGTGATGTCAGAAGGGGATGTTAGATGAAAGGAGAGCAGCAAATGTTATTACCTTGACTTAAGCAAGTCTTTTGACACTGTTGCCCATGACATCCTCATTAAGAAACTCAGGAATTGTGAGTTAGATGAGTAGACAGAAAGGGGGACTGAGAGCTGGTTGAGTGAGAGAGCTCAGAAAGTCCATGATCAATGGTTGAGTTGGAGGCCCGTAGCCAGAGGTGCTCCTCAGGGATCAGTGCTGGACCTGGTCTTCTTTAACATATTCATCAGTGACCTAGATGAGGGGACAGAATGTATCCTCACAAACTTCATTGATGATGCAAAACCAGGAAGAGTGGCTGACACACCAGAAGGCTGTGCTGCCACCCAGCATGACCTGGACAGACTGCAGAGTTGGGCAGAGAAGAACCTCATAAACCTAAATATCAATCAGTAGCTTATCATTCATTAAACCATAATTGCTTTATGCATTCTACCTGAAGTTACCTCACTAACCTACTCTCATGTCCTAAAAATGATACACTTCCAGCACAAATATTGATTTGCTTTTTCCTTTTCAAAGTAAAGCACTAGTTCACTCTAACCTACAGAATTATAAATATGTGAATTTGGCAGTAAATTAACTTCTTTTTAGACAAATTAAATTACTCCCTACTGCAGCATAACTAAACTATGTAACTCAGTAAAAATAAATGTAGAAGGTACTCAACCCAGTAATTTTTATTTGCCCATTCTCACGTCACTAGTGGCACATCTCAATCTTAAATAAGCACAGAGCCCCAGCTCAGTATTAACACCCTAATAATGGCTTCTTTGGTTCTCCCTATTTAGAGCCCAACCAGGCTGTAATTTGGTTTCTGCAATGCTATTTATGTATTGCATATGCTATATGTGTATTGCATAATTTATGAACAAAATATTTTGTTGTTGGCTTTGTAAGTTTTCCCCATGTTTTTCATTTTACCTTCTTATCAAAGTATATGCAATTGTGTATGCAACGTTCATAGCTCTTTGATGAAGTCCAAGTTCTTGAACACTTTCAGGGTCTGACTTCTCAGAACAGAGATTATTTTGAGTGGAAAATCTAACTTCCACTGGACTGTCCTTTTGCCCTAAGAGTGCATGCATTTGAGTGCACTAACAAAACTCTGTTGTTCCAGCAGGCTTTGCACCAGATTCTAAATTCATGTTACAATTTTCTTTCTAATTCAGAAACTGTATTTCACAATAATTTTTTTTATGTTATTCTGATGTTTTATGAACTTTGCAGGTGTATAATTATTATTATTGAGGAAGCTTAGAGTTAGAAATAATTACTCGGGGGGAAAAAAGGAAAAAAAACAAACAAAATGAAAGGAAAAGAATTTTAAATCATAGAAAAAATAAAAATAAATAATAATAATTTGAAAGTAACAACAACAATAACACTCCTTGAAATATGACGGTCAAATATTTGGAAGCAATGAGGAAAATTATATGGGGAGAGAGAGAGGAAGGAAAATAAACAGTCTAAGGAGATGTCCTTACAGGCCTTTACCCTTTGGCTGTGTCTACATCTGTGTCAGCAATCTAAGCAGAGGCAGGGCCCATATTCTGGCCCTAATGCCAACTGGCACAGCACATGCACTGCACAACCTTTTAGACTCTAGATCAGGACAGCAAGAGGCAAATTACCTTGCCCACACAGCAAGACTCAGCCCTTGCTCAGGACTGGCAAAGTTTGCCAGCTTAGCTGGGTTACCAACAGGTAAGTTACACAGGTAGTTGACATTATTAAACAAAACCAAAAAAACATCAATGGCCAACCAAAGAGACATATGAAAGCTTCTCTTCCTGAGTGTGGCACCAAGGCAGAACAGAGTGGAATATACAAAACTAAAGCAGCTGAGAGCTCAGGCAATGAATATTAATAAGCCATAGCACATCACCGTCATAGAAATTGGGTAGACTGACACTATAAAAACAATAAAGCCTTCCAAATTTGAAACTGAGACATTTAAAAGACTGATAGACCTGTAGCTCTGCCTGTATAATATTAAAGGATTCGTTGCACTGAGCAGAGTGCAAAAGCTGAGACCATTTTTTTTATTTAACAACAGAACACCAAAAGAACACATAATATACTATTATATCTCTGGCTTTGAACTTGAACTCAGCATAAATTATTTCAGGAATGTTTTGCGTAGTCTCCTTTTATATCTTCAGTGCAAAATCTATTTTGATTGCATGGCCCTGGAACAAGTCTGTCATTTTTCACATTTTATCATTTTTGGAACCAGTATGCTACAGCACAGCTTTCTTATCTTTCAACTCATGCCACCCCTCCCCCTTAAGGCAAAAATAAAACACATTGCATCACTTTTAAAAGCAGAGACAGGCTAAAGTGGAAAACTCCATTCACTAAGGGAAGGTTTCACATCTCCATAGGAAAACAAAAACAAAAGTTGAAGACTGTGGTTAAACTACCACATAGGCTACAGCAGTATTCCATAGAGCTAAGCCACCTTCTTTAGAGCAGCAAATGGTCAAAAGGCAAAAGTATGAAACTTTGTAAGAGAGGAGGCTTTGCCATCAAATAAAAGCTCTGATGACATAATTATGGAAGAAAATCACTCTATCCACCTGACATTATGATCAATACGGTCATACACACAACTGACACACCACAGCAAGAACTTGAGATTAGATTTGTATATATCCTACTTTGAATTCAGCAATATAACCAAAAAAAGAATAGCAAAGTACAGACTAACATTCACCCATAAACTTAAACATCAGAGAAGGAAAAGTGAATTTCATGTAGTATTTTAAATGTGTACACCTAAAGAATAGGAACAGGTCTGGCCAAAAAAGGCTCAAACATAGTGTCTATGAGCATGAATATTACAGCCCCAGGAAACACAAAGATCTTGGTGTATCAGAATAGAGATGGAAAATATTGACAGTTTATAAAACATTCGGAAGATTCATCTGAGTAGCTAAACACAAACAATAATGGCCAGTCATTTAAGACTGCTTCAGAACAGGATTATTTCAGAGGAAGATTTGATAATCAGAAGCAACACACTTGCACACCAGACTCTTGGAAAGGGTAGGATTACTACCTATAAATTCATTGTGGGAATGGGACAACCCAAGCAGGAAAATAGTTGTCTAAAGGTAAAGAAAAAAAATGGCACAAGAGCAATTGGATAAAGACTAGCCATATGTATTCTTAGACTAGAAATCAGAAATAAATTTCTAATGAGAATTATTTCTCTTTCTTAAGACACCTTACCACAAGCTGTCTGGAGAAATTTACCTCTTCTCAATGTGGAAATGCACCATTCTGTATACTATAACTTGAGTTTGTGAAAGTAAGCAGATGACAATAGTTCCAGCTTTGTCTTTCTATGATTTCTCTGGCATCTTGATTTTCTATCCTTTAGTGGCTGCACAGGACAGCCCAGCAATTCACAACATTATGGGCATGAAGCCAGAGGAGACAAGCAGGTGTTATCCTGCTGTGTTCAACATGAAGCCCTTCAGGCCAGACACAGAAGCAGCAGACAGGTTAATTCCTTATTGGAGCATCCTGCTTCCCAGTGATGAGCAAACATGCTCTGCTCACAGAGTTCCCTGAATGCCATCCTCTGACTGGCAGGGGTCCTTCACCCATAGGTGCCAAGGAGATGGATTTTGTTCCACATGCTCCCAGACCAACTCTCTGCCCGTGCTGCTCATCCCACTGTTGTACTTTCATAGCAGTGACAGTTGCTTGCACAGCAGTAATACACAGCTTGTAAATTCAGCCTTGAGAACTGCTCTTCTCTACATCAGTTTTTCTTTGTTTCTGTATTGATACAGCTCTATCTTCACCCTCACCCTAAACTATCATACATTTTCTTTGAGCAGTAGACCCCAAATAGCATGTCATTCTTCAGACATGTGAGCAGTAAGTCACCTCTGCAATGCAACTGACTGAAAGACCTCAAAAAGTCAAAGCAGAAGGCAGCATTTCTAGCCATAGGTATCTGCAGTTTCTCAACTCAAACATCACCATGCATAGACAACATAAGGACTAGTTAAGGGAAATCAGATGCTCTGCAGAACTTGGCATATCTCCCCAAAGTGTTTGAGTTGAACTACATAATTATTTTTAATTCTCCGTTACAATTTCTAATTAGTTAAGAAAATTAACTCGGCACAGTTCTTGCTAGCTTGGAGAATCAAGTCACCTTCACAGAGTACCCCAATGTGCAACCAGTGTATAAAACTGGATTATCTACCAAAACCCAAAGAACACCTTTATCTCCCTTCCAGAATATAATATCACTACAAAACCTTAAGGAGATTCCAGTTTATTCAGTGTTTTAAATGCAACAGGCACTATGTTTGGTAACACAAAGTTTGACCTTGGAACACCCATTTCACATTTCAGTCACCCTCCTGAAGCCAATTCCACTGAGGAATTGCCAAGGTGAGTGTGTACAGGTTAGACAATCAGGCCAATTATTAAACAAGAGGAATATTCTTTATCATATGATTCAATCATGAGACATGACTTCAGACTTTGGAGTAATAACATGCATCAGTCACAGTAACTTAAGGAAAGGCAGAAGAAACATGTTTCCTTGCTAAAGTAGGAATGGATGTGTGACATTTTAGCTGATATAAACCTACCAGCTGGAATGGGATACTCTCAGTTAGGCAAACATGTCTTATCCTATTACAAGATTTTCCATAGTTTAGGGAGCTAAGGTTTTGTCTTGTCTTTGCAGTTCAGCTACTTGCAGCAGTTTGTATTTTCTAGATATCAGCTGTTGCATTCTCTGTCTTTCATGATCTAGTATTAATAATAGGTCAACAAAAGATTACTGTAAAGAATATTTCATTGGCCATCTGGACCACCACCTGTCATTAACAGACCAATCACTCTTCCTGAACAAAGATCCTAAAATAGCAACTTACAGACTTCAGGGCAATTCATATAATTATGCTCTTCCTCAGGAGAACAACTGAGGTTTTGAACAGACTAAACACCATGGAAAATGTATATATGATATATATATATATATATATGATACATGCAATGCAGGAATGTAAATATTTTTTTAAGGGGCAGCAGAGTGTTTATTTGGCTAACAGAAAGTGAATCTTGTTCAAAACTTCCTCTTCCCCTTCTTTGCATATGTACATCCTAGTCAAATATGAGGGAGTCTTCCTGCCTTGTTGGTGATGGATGAGTTATTGCCATATCCACAAAACCTGACATCCTTTTCCAGACAAGGCAGGAAGCAGTTAAATAAAGGGTTTGAGTGAATCAAGCTGGATTCACACAAGAGTAATAAAGGGTTCATCTAAAACTTGGTGTCTGCTGTAGGGCTTTTGTAATCTTGTAGCAACTGTTTGAAATTCGCAGTGTTTCAAAGGCCATCTTATTATTAAGGAACTTTGGGAGAAGGCACCTTTTTTTATGCTTGCCTCCAGTAGTAAAATTCTATGAATATTCTGTACAGTTTGGTTTAAGTTGCTTAATTTTCCCATAAATGGATAGTCAGAGGTAGCATAGGTGAGTAACCCTCATTTGTGGTTTCTATGGTTTGTTTCAGTTCGCATGGACAGAAACTCCATGATAGTTACAGCTGTCCTCTGCTTGAGGTTTGCTCTCTATGTACACACAATGCACATACCATTATGAAGCTGCAGGATTCCTTAAGAACTCCAAGAAATTTCCTAAATCAAACACTGCTCAGTGTCTTTCTGCATTCTGATCTCTCTCCACCACAACTATATCCAATACAGTACAGGAAGTTTCAGAGAACGACCACTTTCAAAATAACCAATTATTTATTTTAGTTCTATACATGGAATAGCCTTTTTGAAGCATCATTAATACACAGGGAATCAAAAGTTATATAGACAGTAGTCCTGTGTTAGAGGAGACAATACCCCTGAGTGCTGATGTAATAGATACATATATGTAATATATAATTCATACACATACATACATGTAAATATTTTAGAATATTTTTTCTCATATATTTCTCATTTTCTTCCTCCACAGCTCATTAAGAAGTATCCAAAATGATGCCAAGCTCAGGCTTGCCAAATTAGTCCTTTAAAGGGCTTGGTATTGCAATCTCAAGAAGAATTGCACAGTGAGAACATGAGGGCAGCAAATTCTTCTTTTTTTCAGCTGTCAGCAACAGATAGAAAAATCTGTTAAAGAGTTCTTCAGAGTGCCGGGGAGTGGCTCAGCAAACTCCACCTAAGCCAGCTCCTAGGCAGACAACATTATTTACTAGATTACTGCTTTAAGTGGTTACAGATAACAGTGAAAGAATAATCAGAATAAGGGCGTGTCAGATTTTAATGTCCACTTAGCACAAACAAAAGCAAATTACATTCATTCTAAAGTATAGTTCTGCAAGGGGAAAAAAAAAAAAAAAAAAGTGTTGTGTGTCTTCATGCCTGAGAGCACATAAAAGAGGGGTTTTTTTTGTAATTAAAAAAAAACAACACAAAAACATTTGTTCCAATGCTATTAGATGCTGACTTACACCACCAAAACAGAGCTTAATTGTTCTAGTCTTAATATGCAGCATAATGCAGTTCAAATAGAGCAAGAAAGCAAGAAAGCATGAAAGCACCTCCCTCTCTCTTCCAAACCACACATTTGATTAGACCCTTTAGAAGAAACAGTAACAGAGGAAGTCTAATAGTTTAGCAAACCATAGTGAAAAAGATGGTTGAACTTGAATTATACTTGATCATGTGAAAACTAAAATACCATTATAAAATACAGTTTATACACACTTTTTGGCATTAGGATTTTAAAATAGGATGCACTTGACTCTACACCACTATAGTAGCTGAGTAATCAGGGGAAGACACCTTCATCCAGGTGCAGAATAACATGCAAAGATAAACACCAGGAGAAAGCTCTTCTTTCTTCCTTTTCCACTTCAGATCCTACCCCTCCCAAGTTAAGCACTGAGACACCTCAGAAGAGAAACATCACTGGGGCACAGTAAAGAGCAGATCTGGGCCATTCCACACCACA
The DNA here is from genome assembly GCF_003957555.1 of Calypte anna. Taxonomy (NCBI): domain Eukaryota; kingdom Metazoa; phylum Chordata; class Aves; order Apodiformes; family Trochilidae; genus Calypte; species Calypte anna. The sequence goes on from NC_044246.1 coordinate 20,254,401, forward strand.
CTGTTCCCCCCCTCTTCCCCAGCCTGTCTCTGGCTCTGCAGGCTCTGCAGGGTGGTTTGGCCAAACTAAAAACCTTACTTCTGAAAACAAGGAAAAAACCCAGAAAACTTAAGTACTGAAGGATTTTTATGAGGGCTACACACCTTTGCTGACATTTCAGGAATTTCTGATGATACAGCATTTTCTGACGTGACAGCAATTTCTTACCAGGACATTTCATCAAACCACTGTGGGCTGCAGTGACCACAGAAGTGTTTTGTACTCATTGCATGTTATTCCACAATGATTGGTATGATTGACAGACAAAGCATTTACATGTGTTATGTGCACATTGCATAAAATCTCAGAGTAGGGACCTATTACTTCAGTTTCACAGTATTATATACACACAAGCATAAGCATCCACTGCAAATTACATGACTTGAATTTCTTACTACATACTACAGGTTGATAATCTGCACAGTTCCTGTTCATATTAATTACATGAGCTGCCTACACAGACAGCCCTTTCAATGATGTAGCTCAGGATCTGGAAACAAACATTTCAAACTTTGTCACCTCAAGCTTACTTTCTATTACATGTTATGGAAGCAAACAAACTCCCAGTGTTAAAATCTTCTTTCCTCAGCATTCTATATCACCACTAAATTCTTTTAAAAGGTGGAAGCAGCAAAGATAGAGAAAGTAAACATACCAGGTAATTTAAAATCAAAGGTCATGGCAAAAGTTAGTTTGCAACATGGCTCCAGAGCCTGGAATCAATTTGATACTATTTGAAAATTCCTGTTATTCACTACATCATTCCTGGTCTCCAGGAGGCTTGAGGTGGGAAGACAAGAAGGAAAGAGCCAATTGAAATCAGTACAATTCTGCCTGTGAGAAGTCAAATCACAGAAAGTATTGTTTGGCTGACTTTAATGTGTGCAAAACCTAAACCAGAGATGATCTTACTGCACTACACAGCACCATGATGAGTGCCAAAATTCTGAGTGTTGACCCTATGTTCTTCTGATGTCAGAACTCAAGAACTAGGTTTAAGCAAGACAGACACATTTATGTCTTTCATCTATGAGAACTGCAGTATCATTTTAGAAATCTGAAGGAGGAATAAGACTCTATGTATCTAGAATATGTCTGAACAAAGGTAAGTCTATCTTTATAAAAAAGGAACGAAAATTAAGTTGTTTTTCAGTCCCTACAGTAATTAGTAATTAGCATGTATTAATATGCAATTATCCTCTTGAGAAAGCAGGGACAGCTTATGTTGAATAACTGGGAGTCAGTTATTTATTATGTACCTGCAAATCCTGCCCAGCATGGATTATCAGCAAAGGAGCTCTAATTTCTGATCTGAGTCAGAGTGTGACACATTAAGACACGTAGAAAGCAACAGAGGGCCATAGCTATGCTGCACATCACTTAATTCCTGCCTTTAAAGTACGATTTGGTAATTAAGTGCTAATGCTTACTGGAATTTCCAGTGGAAATTCAGGCAGTCTTTCCTTGGCAGAGCCACAGAGATTTTTTGGTTCTGCAGTTCCACACGAGTTCACTATGAACACAAAAGGAATGGATGTGATATAAATGGGTACTCCTGATGATAGCATATTTGTTATTGTTCATGAATAAACATGAATTCATTCATTTTACAATGAATAATTACACGTAGCATCTGATTTGTAAAGTTCAGGTTACATTTAAACTGTACCAAAATATGCAGGAAAAGCAGCTCTGCAGTTGCATTCCAGTCTAATAGCAGAATTAAAGGGAACATGTGAAGACAAAGAAGTGAATATAAAGACATGTGCTGACAATTAGGTTTGGAGAATCACTAAAAATTATTCTTAAGTGGCTCTGCCTGAATCAGTAATTAAGCAAATTCAGAAAACAATTTTCCTTTGATTTGAGCACGTGGTAGTCAGTAAACAATCTGTAAACTTCAAGGCTACTACCATTCATACCTGGGCTTGTGTTTTGCTTTTGCAACAGCAACTGTTCCAGCTTGAAGAGCATTTGCACCAACTTGAATTTCCAACCTTACTTCTGCAAACTGTGTCAAGAGTTTGAGGTTACTCATCTGCATAATCCATTTTCAAGTGGTAACACTGGACCTAGGATAACAAACTCATTCCTTAGTCTACACTCTTTCTCCTGTTGCTGGGAAGGTTGCAACATAGTTAGGTTGGCAAGAAATAAAAAGCAAACTGGGAGATCCCTGGATTGTTGTAATAGCACTAATCTTTCTAAGCCATACCTTGTTTTAATAGCATGGAATTCTCTTCCAGGTACATACGAAGATGCTCAATTTCTGTGGTTTTTGTTTTTTGGTTTTTTGCAGCTGAGAGATAAATGGTTTTCTAATGTATGTTATCACTGAATAGGTCTTTTTATCGACTGTACACAGCTCTAATCTTTGTGTGTGTGTCTTCTGGATTCGCTGCCAAAGTACAGGCAAGCAGAGCAATATGGTAACAGCAGCTGTATGCATTAAAAAACAAACAAAATTTCATTTTTTCCATCTCAGGCTTTGGAAATTCCACAAAATCCAATTTTCTTTCCCTCTCATAAGTGCAATGAAAAGCTCACTACATATCAAGCTTTTTCGCCATTTTGAAAAACCAACCTTGATCAAAATAGTGGTTTTCTATAAAAATAGTTTCTAGTGAAAGCTTTTAACAGATCACAACTTTTCTTGGATGCTAAGAATAGGAAAGATGATGTGGCATTTTACAAGAAAAATAAATGAGAGCCAGACTTGTTATCAAAACCCCAACATTTTTAATCCAGATGTTTTTAATTCAGGCATAACAACAACCAAGATGACAGAAAAATGGGGAAGAACAGAAATATTTATATTTGTAAGAGATCATGGATTTTGGAAATAAGACAAATTAATTTAAATTAGATAGGATAAGTAGTTTTCTGAAAATATTTTTAAAAGGTTATCTACAATAAGCTAAATATTAATTTCTACATAAATGTTTCTACATTCACTAAAACAGGGAACATAAAGAATTATATCACTTGGAGGACATTATGTTTCATTTAGACTAAGACATCTTATTCTCCTCCAGATATTTAAAGATTATCCAAAGTGACAGAGAGTATAACTCGAGCACCTTGCAGAATATAACCTTAAAAAGTCAAAGGATGTTCTAAAACAAATATTAAGCCAAATGTTGCCTGTGAAAACAGTTTTAGAAGAAGAGATTGTTGAGAGATATTACAGAAGCACATTATCAGAAGTAAATAATAACCTTCTGAAGAAATCCAGGTCTACTGTGTTATTATAAAAGCAGATAAACAATTGATGCAATTTATTTTTATTTTTTAATCACTACCCTGGTTTCTACTTATGTTGCAAAATAAATTACTTATTGACTCTCTCAGTGCCAATATAACTTTTCTAGGTCAGTCTGTATGTTGGATTTAGCTTTTCCCACATCCTGACAGGGCAAAGTAGAGCCATAAAGTCAATTTTGGCTAAAAAGCAGTGAGCTTATGTCAAGAAATTAAAGTCATTTCTAGAAAAGCACAACAGATAGTTTGTGTTACTCATAAAGCTATTGTCACACTGCTCTGGCATTTAGAAAGTAGACTATCATCTGTTAAAACGAGCTATAAATGCAGGATAAAGAGAATAAAATTCACATATACAATTACTGCTGTAGGCAGTACAATATAGGAAGCTCACCATAGTGGTTTGAATTTGGCCTTCCAAATGTCCTTGGCTGCAAAGTACTATTTTCAGAGCCAAACCAGGGGCATTCTTGGCTTCAGTTAAATTTGTATAAGTGCAGTACATCCCAGTATTCAGTTTGACTTGACACTGAGTTTTCTTTGTAAGCCAAGAGGAAAACAGACTATTTGCAAATATTAAAAAAAAATATATCAAAGCATCTTATTGTGAGGTTGCAGTACCTATGCCATTTCTTTATGGAGACAATCCAATCCATTTACCTATTTTCCAAATTAAAGTAAAAATAGAAATGAAAAGAGGTTACCAGCTATATATGAACATTTATTTTAATCTCTGTGATCTTGGCTTATAAAGAATCTATTTGGAATCACTTTGGAAAGTTTCCAGGAGATAAGTTTCTTAAAAGGCATACCTGTACATTGTAGTCATAGAGTACAGATGAAACCACTGAAGGAATTTTCTGTATGAACTATGATGACACTATTGCCATTTCTCTGAGGATAAAGATTTTAGATAAATTATATCACCCAGACTTCCCAGAAGCAAGTACTGTACTGCTTCCTATCATCAAAAAAGAATACGGTTCTATGATAGCACTGTGATTTAAGTATACTTTGCATTGCAGAATTTCTTAATAGCTCATTTCTACCAACATATCTGAGCCTATAAAGTAGAATTATTAAGTATGGCCAATAAGAAATAACCTCTCAAAGATGAGAACTTTTCCTGTTTTAAAGAATCACCATTTTATAGGATGTACTGTCCTCTAGAGTTGTCTATTCTTAAACCCATTCATGGGAAGGCTTGGTTAACAAATTTCAGATACACCTGGTAATTTTCTAGAAAGCTAAATTATGCCCATGAGTCCTTTGCAAAGTCTCATTAATTCCAAAATAGAGTAAAAGCAGGGACACAGAGAACTTGAGAACAGAAAAAACACTGCTTAGCTCTTCACCACCTCTCTCACATGCCACATGTCCATCATTTTTATTAAGAGGAATATGAGAGACATTATGTATCCCTCTGGGAATCCAACCTAGACAATATGAGATATCCTTTGTCTTAAATGGAGCAAGTAGAAGGGGTCACAAAAGTTGATTTTGCAGGACAACAACTCTGGAAGGTCTGTTAGGAATACTTACCACATTTAAAGTCAAACTATGAAGTTATATTCAGGCTTCCTTGTTTGGAAGCAACAATACCCATTGGCTTCAAGTGAAACACAGTTCTACCTCTACACACACCATTCATCTGTGTGTGTCTGTGTCTCGTTATAACACAGAGTAATTTCAGAGAAGATAGCATCATACAGTTACATCCTGCTGTAAATAAAAATGCTACATACTTGAGTAAAGTCCTCACAGTTCTAGGGCAGGGACACCTCCCACTAAACCAGGTTGCTCAATGTCCTGTCCAATCCGGCCTTAAACTCTTCCAGGGATCAGGCATCCACAACCTCCCTGGACAGTCTTTTCCAGTGTTTTACTATCCTCACAGTAAAGAGTTTCTTCCTAATGTCCAACCTAAATCTGCCCCCTTCCAGTTTAAAGCCATTACCCCTTGTCCTATTGCTACCCACCCTTGTACATGCCCTTCAGGTACTGGAAGGCTGTTTTTAAGGTCTCCCCAGACCCTCCTCTTCTCCAGGCTGAACAACCCCAACTATCTTAGGGAGTCTTCAGAGGAGCACCAGCTCTCTGATCATCTTCCTGTCCCTCCTCTGGACTCACTCTAAGATCTTTCTTGTGTTGGGGGCCCCAGGACTGGACGCAGTACTCCAGGTGTCAGGGCAGTGGAGCAGAGGGGGATAATCACCTCCATTGACTTCTGGCCATGCTTCTTTTGATGCAGCCAGGATCAGAAACAGGGACAAAAGAGTTAAATTGAGAGAGATTACTTCAGAATCGAACCTTTTGTCTGTTCTCACCCCATAAAAAATTTCCCATGCTCCATGCTAAAACATAAAGTGAGCAGTTTCACTGAAACTGAAGTTCAGTTGTCTGAACCACTTAAACATTTTGGGTTTTTAAAATTGTATTCCAATAAGAAAACCCTCAACTTAGATATCTTACTTGCTACTGCATTATGATAACACTACAGTGACTGTATTTTGCAATTACAACAGAAAAACACATTTTTTGCTTCTTTCTTTCTAGAACAGATCTGGCAGAGCTAACAAAGGTATTGAGGAAAGCTACATGGATTACCAGTGACACAGAACAACTTGTCTATCAGAATTATTACAGAGACTTAGACTCTCTTTCCCAGCCTGAGAAGATTCTAATAAAGGTGTGTATTACCAGCACATTCAATGGTATTAGTGAATGTATATTCACAGTTTTTCTTAAAAAGAATTACTAAACAGCAACCAAAAATAGCAGTGGCCAAGTTTAAGCTTTCTAGGACATATGAATACTGTTTATTACAGAGCATCTTAGACATAAGAAGATAAACCAATCATACTGTGATTGCTCTGACCCTGTAGTTCCACAAGGGTTTGTTTTACACATAGAAATAGTGTGAATTCCTGTGTGGCCTACACTAGGTGATCCTGCTCTGGCAGGGGGGTTGGACTGGATGATCTTTTGAGGTCTCTTCCAGCCCATAACACTCTGTGACTCTGTGACTTTTCAAAATGCAAACAGAACATGTTTTCCCTGCATTAATCAAATCTACTAACTCAAAAAAGTTTTCACTTGCAATCTAAGCCCTCCAAGACATAAAATTAATGCTTACTGCAAAGCATCTTAGACACATGAGATAAACCAATTATGCTGTGATGCATCTGACCCCACAGTTCAAATAAGGGTCAGACAGTAGCATTTAACTTGCATTTATTGGATTTACCCCCAGCCTCCAACCTTTGTTTAGATAGCTACATTTTACATAGATGTAATTCTATCAGGGCTATTGCATTTTAAAAGCCATAACTGAATATTTTTCTCCTTGGAAATCCAGTCAAAGAAAGATACACAGTAAGTCTGATGGGTTTTTCACACCTCCATAGAGCTGTGCCTGATCATCAGCTTGTCTATTTTGTGTCACTGGTATATTGCAGGATTACAGGTTGTGTGCTGAAACTGCCAGGGCAGTCATAGTTGTTTTGCAGGTTTCTACGAAGAAAGGCTTTTAAGCTAGCACTGTTTAGTTCATAACTTTCAAATATCTTAAGAAAAAAATTCAAATAAAAAATCCAATTTTCCTTGTTGGACTATCAATGGATTAATCTACAATACTGATAACGAGGTATTTGCATTCTGGTATGACAACTTTTTGCTGTTTGCTGTATGTGATTTGTATATAGCTAGAGGGAGTCTCAATCTATGAAGCCTTCTGTCTAGAGAAATGCAAAATGTCACCTGTAAATAAAGGAGGTATAGAGATGGTTTAGTAGTATGTAACTGGACGAATCAGAATAAAGGTCTTCTGTTTCCAGAAGATCATATTCAGTAGAGTATTAATTGAACCACAAAATAAAAACTTACTGTATTGGTCCAAACAATGTGTTTATATGTAATTTATTGCTATGCATAATGAGTCATGATGAAAATGACTGTTTTAAACCATTCCTCACTAATTCTATTAAACACAACTACACCAGCATCCAAAACCACAAAGCTTGGGAACAAGAAAGTTCTTTGCATTTTCCTTCATTACCTGAAAAGGTTCTTTCATGCCTGCTTTCTAATGCTACAAGGTGCTGTTTTCCAGTCTACAAAGACAAAATATACTACAGGAACTATGTGTGTCCTTCATGCATGCAGAAAACTGATTTCTTATATGGCTTGTTCCAATCAGCTCCCTGCTCTTCACTAAGCACAGCATGTAATTCAAAAATATACTTGGGATACAAATCTGAGAATTACCTGAGAAAGACCCCCAGGGGGCTGAACAGTAAACCAGCGACCCTTGCACTCAAGCAGCAATATTTCTAAGAGCTTTGGCATAAAACAATTACATGAGTTCTATAATTAGAGTTCAAGCCCAGTTACAGCTGCTAAACTCCAGATTCAGAATGTATACACAGCACTGGAACTTCAAACCAGTGAAGGGCATTTGAATAAAGTCAGTTCCTCATCTTTTTGCCTCCCAGGGGCCACACAGACATTTTACATCGGAACCAATGTCTTTAAAGACAGTTTATGCCTCTATTTCTTTCAGTGTTTGCCAAAATATTTCTAGTACACCATTGTTTGCAGCAGCACCCAAGAACCCTGTCACCAAGCAGAGAAGCCTTTAACAACCCTGACCAAGGCAGAGAAATCACATCTTCAGACATAGCATCTCCTTCATAGGAGAAATATGCTTTTAAATTAAGCAATTTGGATTTCCAAAAGCCATTATACTTAATTCTTTGCAAATAGTGTTGGCTGATGAATGGCATCTATACAGTTGATAAATGCTAATAGGACATTCTTTCAGCACATGCTTGACAAGCTATTTATTAGACAGTGAAATTAAAAATGGGATGTTATTTATTTTCAGAACTGGCTGAGGAAGAGAAGTCCTTTTAAGTTGCCTTTAAAGCTTAATCTCCATTTCCATTCACAAATTTGGACAGAAGGATGGAATAGAGGGAGAAATCTTTCAAATATTTTGGCTCTACAGTTTGGTCAAAGTGTCTTTTCTTTTAAAAAAAGGGAAGAAAATAATCTGGATTTTTTTGCTGTAGATAGAATATATCATATATCAACCCAAACATCTGATTCAAAACTACTTCCTTTCCATTTCTTCCAAGACTTTGAAGCTCTTCGTTTCTTCTTACAGATTTCTACAGTGGCCAAGCAATTACAATATTTGCATGAAGACTCTACACAACAAATTAAAGTCTTAAGCTCTTACTAAGCCTGGGCCCAATTAATACAGGATTTATGTAGATGTTTACAGCATTTTCTGGGGTATGTCTTCTTTAAATTGAAGAGCTAATACTTTAAACCCCTCTCTAATCCCTAGCACAAAGTGCCCAGTATAGCTCCAGTCTTCCAGATAACTACTGGGAGTCTAGCAGCATTTGATGGGGCCACTATTAATTTACCTACATACAAATATTAGTTAAATTCATTAGCCACTTTATAGGAATAATAGGGAAGTAATTAATTGATCCTGAAGTAGTAACCTACCTCCCGTGTCCTGTTTGTCTGGATATTAAGAAAGGGATCCTACTTTGGGAAATAAACAAAAATTCATAATTATCTAACTAAAAGTAGTCGAATACAGGAAACATAATTAAATATATCAAATTACAGCAAAGATTACAGGTTCCCAGTATATGTATTTGCTCTAGAACTCAAAAATGGTTTTCAAACACTGTAGTCTTTAGTAGCAGATACTATTCTTCAGTTCATGAACACAAGGTAGACAAAAAAAGCAAGGTTAAAGGCAGGATTTCCTGCTACCTGGCCTCATCCAGATTGTGAAAAATAAGGGATAAGTAGGGGGTTATATTAAAACAACCATGTCTACTTTAATCTTGCAGACTGATGGTGATTTGTTGCTTATATCTCACAGATTCAGTGCAAAATCTGAAGCTTCTTTAAATAACAAGTTGGGGGTTTTTTCCTTTTATTTTTCTCCTTTTCTTTTGTCTTACATTCTGAAGTTGACTGAGTTATCAAACCACATCACAGATTACTCAGTAACTTAAAAAACCCTTTTTATTTACAAAAACAACTAAAGAGATTTTTTTCTTCTTCAGAATCAAATTTGGAGACTGACCTATACCACACAGGCAATCTCACATATATATACATACAAGATCAGTTTTCCATAGAAATTTATATTCAAATTCAATTCATTTCATACAAAATTAGTTCTTTATGACTTTCTAACTACTCTAAAAAGTAACAAAAATATTAAAAAAAATATAACTGCAGATACGTACTCTGCCTTCCTTTATTACAACTGGACAGGGAAACTGCAAGTTTTCTTTTAACACAGATTTCTTCCCTTGGCAGTTTATTCTGTCTCTGCATGCATGTTATTTTAAGACACTTTAATTTGATCATTCAATATTTTCCGCCACTGACTAGGTGATGAGCAGGCTTGCCACCTGGCTCAGTTTCCCATCCTCTCTCCCAGTTTGAATATTTTTTTAAAACATGAAACCAGAGGAAACTGAAAAACTGCCAGAGGTATTTTTTAATGCCTTCAACAAACAAAAAATAATAAAAAAAAAAGATTCTGCATGCACATGAAAGTCAAGACCCTCTCTGGGTCCCTCTGTTACCTCCTCCCTTGCAAAAAAGTTACTGCTATATTTTAGCCAAAATTAATCTCAGAATTTTAAGGAAAAATATTGATTCATTCTCAAACCATTCAGTTGCTTCTTCAGGAATTCATTTTGTCTCACTGAATCTTTTTCACATATTTTAGTACTTTCTCAGCTTCCAGTATGCAGTCTTTCCTTTCCCGTTATACTACTTCATCATTTTCTTTTATCATTGCTAAAATAATGAGCCTCTTCTGCTATTCCTGTCTTTCAAGATGCTGTGACTGTCCTCCTGTGTCTCTAAATCTGCTTCTTTTCACCAGAGAATCTAAACACAGTGACAGTCTACCATCTACATGAGGTTGACAGAATTTTCACAGCCCCTTAAGAAGAGGCTGCGCTTCCTGAGGATGCTTTTCCAGTGTAAACTACAGCATCTTCCACACATCTGAGTCAGGAGCCACAGTTGCTACTAATTGCTCTCCTGCTCCCAGTGGTATCTCCAGGGCTAACTCTCCGCAAACATCTCCCCATCATTAACTACTGAAACATTTTCATGTGGGGAAAAGACTTTCTAGTTTCCTTTGGAAAACGAATCCCCACCTTCAGCTCCATCATAACAGCCTTTCCACTGTACCACGAGTGTAGATGGACCATGAAAAGGAACTTCTCTTGTCCTAAAAACACTGCAACAATCCTCTTCCAGTCATACCAAACTGCTATAGATCCTCCCGCTAACTTCATACAAAAGCTGCAGGGAAGAGCATAAGAAAAAGGACCCAGCAAATGTGTCTCAGATTTGTGTTTTCAGATCCCTGCCTGCTCATTCCACGTCTCTAAGGCTGAAGCAGCTGGTGTGAACTAAAGCAAAGTTTAATCTGCTCCAAGTAAGTGCGGCTGAATGCTCAATCTTGACAAAGTTTGGCTGTAGTTTGAGGCCCAAACAGCTACCTGGCCTGTATCTCAAGACACTGTAGGTACTCAATAGCCACCATTTAACCTTTATTGCCTTGCTTACTGATCCAGGACAACATTACACCTGCACACAGATCTGCCCTTACTTCTGAAATACTTCCAAAGTAAACTCAAACCTTCACAATACAGTTTTTTGCATTGAGGTATGAACTTTAAGGATTTTTATTTTCCAGAGACATGTTAACAGAGTTTATGTGCAGTCTCCAATATAAGAAAATCTATCCCTTCTGCTATAGTATGATATGGACAGTATGTCACAGATTAATTTAATTACTCTTTATCCTACTTGTAGTGCTATTCCTCTAATGAGTTTCCTTTCTTATTTCAAGTAACAAGTCCTTCCATATTGTAGCTTTCAATTCTGGTACCACTTGAATGAACACACTAAAGCAAACCAGTTAAATAGACTATTTTGGTAGGGAAAGACAGATTTTTAGCTATTTAAATATTGGGCTTTTTTAATGGTAGCAGGGTGAAATTTGACTTATTCATTAAGCTCAGGTTGTACAAAGCAGAAATTGCAACCACTCTACATGTCCATGAGGTAGAAGTAGAGAATAGATTTAGACCAGATGATCCTTGAGGTCCCTTCCAACCTGACATTCTATGATTCTATGAATAATTATCTGTCAGCTTTTGGTTTTAAATTGGACCATGATCTTACCATTTATGACACTTGTTCTACTGCAGAAAACATGTTCTGTAAGATAGTTACCTCACTCATGCACAGATTAAATCATAACATCAGATGTTCCCATAGATCTGGGTGGGAAACCATGATCAACACCAGGCTGGTAAGCACACACCATCACGCATAGATTATCCTGGTGTAGCTGTGAGGGTTTGGTAGTCAAGAGGCTCTTTGAAATTCTGTACAAAAGTTTCTAAACATTCAAATCTAGTTTGCACTTAATATTTATTTACCTCCTGTGTCACCAGTACTAGACAATACAAACAAGCACTAAGTCCATTTTAAAAAGACAATTTAGGAAGCAATTAAAATCCAAGAAAGAAAGAACACAAGCTTCAGTGTCAGTGCTCAGGTCAGCAATATCATGGCTGTGAAAAATTTCCCATTCCAGTGCCTTGGGCATCTTTCATCAGATTCCTCTTCCACTTGTTAACAGAAGAGCTGCCTCCTGCTTTTCTGAAAGGATTTAAGAAAATTATCTCAGGGGAAAGAACTACAGCTGCACTGCCCAGTAGCAGTGGACTGAGTTACATTTCAACCCTACTTAGCACTGTTCATCTCTGGGCTGTCTTTTGACCATCATTTCATGCTCAGAAGGGCTCTATTGCTTTTTCTTTACCAAGTATTCACAAAAAGATTAGTGACATTTATCATCTTCAGAGATTCCTTGATAGACACATCTTGCCACCAAAAGGCACCCATTTTTCCACCACACTGATTTTACTACTCAGATCACATCTTTTGGCTAAAAGAGTTTCAAACCCCAATTACAGTTGGCTTGAAAAGTTCAGTCACAAATCACAACATGCAGTTCACAAACTAGTGAACAACTACCATCAACCATAAATACTACCATTAAAATATAATTACTGCCAAAACTGAATTTTTATTTTTCATTCTTAATCTACTTTCCTAGTTTGAACCCAGTGCAAACTTCATGGTCTTTTAATAAAATACACATTTGTAAGTAAGTTTATATTCAAAACTACAAATAAAAGGAGTAAAATGTTTATAGAAATATGAGTCATAAAGATAAGCTGTAGGGCAAAACAAAAAAAAGGAGGGAAAAACTCAACAACCTCAAGGCAACTTCTAATCTACAGTTATAAAAATTCTTCCTAGTTTTAATAATTCCACTACTTAAGAAAGATCTGCAGTCTGTTTTCTGTAAAAACTATATGGCACTTAACAATACATCAAACAGCAAATGAAGTCAGCAAATATGCCTACAGCACTTTGCTTTAGAAACATGTTATGAGAACTATAATGTGCCAGATGAATGCAGATTTGCAAACCAGTCTCACCTAACATGCTTGGTCTCACCTAATATGCTTGATTTTTTTTTTCCAGAGCAAACAATATGTTTAAGGAAGAGAATTTTTAAAGCCAAAACAAAAACTGTAGGAACATGTAAGATTTCATGACATATCAAACCAACTGCAATACCCAAATAGCACTCAGATCAGCACAAATCACTTCAGCCACTATGGCACACAATAATATCCTTTAAATTAAAAGGTCTCTGTTTTAATACAGGAATGATGGTACATAGCATTTATAACTCTGGTTCTAAACTAGAGTTTAGGTTGCAAGTCAGAGGTGCAGCAAAAAAGAGGGAGAACCAACTCCTGCCATTAGAAACAAGATAATTTGAGAAACCAGGCCAAAAATGAAGGCTGGCCAGCATCATGACAAAAATTAACAAGCATTTTGTATAGATCTAGTATATAAATGGAGGGAAATCAGCTGATTCCTGAGAATCAAGAAGTGCCTGTAAAGCAAAAATTACTTTCAAGAGACTTTTCAATGCAAAGTTTAGAAAATTCAGAAAAAAGTCTGTCAGGAAAAACGTGCTGAAGTGAACTTTTTAGATGAAGAAAGGTGAGATTGTGAAGTGAACTTCGTAGATGAAGAAAGGTGAGATTGAACAGAATTAGAATTTATGGTTAAATTGCAGCTCCTAAAGTAGTATGTATGCTGAAAGTATTTTAGCTGAAAAACAAACAGAGTGTTATAATTATACCAAAAGGGTTTTAAAACACCTGGAAGTAACTTCCCTCACTCCTCTGGATAACACTTTCTGTTAAAACCACATGGAGCTCTTTGTATTACAGCACTGCAACACCTTGACTGGTTTCAGTTCTATTAACTGGTCCCAGCAGAAGAAAACTTACACACTTCAACTTAAGACAGAGGCTTGAAGCAATTAAGGAATTTCCTCATGTTCCTGCAGAGTATTTAAAACAAAACACCAGAACCCCCCATATGTTTGAGTTCCAATCTCTTCAGCACTCTCGCAAGTATGTGCAAACAGGAGTGGGTAAGACAGGAAATTTGTTTGATGACAAAACCCCAGATATTCTCTAAATAAAAATCAAGATTACAAAGAGAAAAATATTTTAGAAGACTAGATTCACAGTCTTATGCAAAGTGATAATTTATGGGCAAGTCTGTATGCTTCAGCCACCAGTATATAACAGCAATGATTTTGATTTACGAAACAGTTCTCAACCAGCGTCCATGGCACAGACAGATTATGGGTAAATTGCAAGAGAACATCCAATGATCTTATCTAGAGCTTTAGCACACAGATCCAACAGGTGAATTCCCAGAGCTCCACACAATGGTTTTTAACCTCCATCAGACTGAAGGATATCTAACTCTTTCCCACAAACAAATGAAAAGCTTTCTTAAAATTCCCATTAGTGAACCAGTCTAAAAAACAGAGAAAAAACATCCAACTGTTCCACTGCATGTTCAGGAAGGCAGAATGAAAACCTAATTTGATTGTGTATCTCACACACCAGAAACAATGAAAAAATAATCCAGTATTTTATAGGCACAATTATTGGCCTGTTAGGCTACACCAATAACATGTTTTATTAACTGGTAACACAGATGTTATATGCTTATACCTATCTAAATATTTGTTTTATGCACAAGAGGGATGCCTGAATCATTGAAAACAGGGAACTCTGTTTTTAAAGAGGAAAATACTACATTAGACAAGAGAATTAGGGCTAGAACAAAATAGACGGATTTTAAGCTTTCACACCTGGCACCTAGATTTCAGCTTTCTTAAATTAAGATTCTCTCCCATGCTTGGGCAGCCAGACTGCTAAGGCTACATCTAACTACACTTGCTTCGGGCTACTGCTCAAACACCGTCACTTCATCCATCTGCTATCTGCAGTTCAACATAGTTCTGCTGTTCTGACAGATTTCAGCTGCACTGACCAGAAATACAGATTCAAATCCAAAGTCCCATTCTTTAGATATGTTCTGTACATGTGTGTCAGCTCTTGCCAGAAGGGCCAGAGACTGACCACACAAAGGCATCAAGAGTCTCGTGGCAGAATCATGGAGATGATAGAGGGTTTTATGTTCTCAGGATTTGGGAGATTGAAAACAAAGCTGCAAAATAATTTTTCTTCCAATGAAGGAAACATTCATCTTTCTACTGGCTGAGAGGTTCTTGGACCCTCAGTCAGAGGATAACCAAGAAGTGAGATGGTGAAAACCTGTAACAATTGAAATAAGCCAGTTTAGATTTGTCTAAGGAAGGCAGCAGAAGCAGCTCCCCATTCAGCAGTCTGGTTTCTTGGATGCCCAAGTGTCCCCATGGTTTCAGTGGGGAACACTAGTAGCTAATAAGAGATGAGTATCCGAAACCTCCACTGGCCAGCAGAAGACATCCCCCCAAGTCATCCTCTTCAATGTGCTGGATATGGGAACTCCAAAAGTTTCCAGCAACTTCTAAATTCTTTTTTACTTATTTGAAAAGTAATAACATCCACTCTAATATTCAAGCTACCCATCAAAACTGTGTAAGAAATTTTCCTCCTCTCAGGTTCTTCCATTGGAGCCTGGCAGACAAAACATATCTAATAACACAGTTTTATATCAACTGATGCCACAGATGTCCCACTTCCAGGACAACTCAGATTGCAATGGATTCTGACAAAGACACTAATCTCTAGATATTGCCACTGCTGTAAAAAAGGATGTGATAGGGAAAACCATAATTTAGGTGTCTCCTTGGCTATAACTATTAAAATATTCCTCAAAAATTAGGAATTTCTGAGAAGCTTGATAGTTAATTCTGAAGGTCAGTTAATAAAGAACAGTTCACACCAAAATCTGTCATCCCAGAATAAAGTGTACAAGGCAGAAATAAACAAGAACTCCTTTCTAAATGAGACTTGGGATTCCTTAGAAATTCTTCTCCAGATTTCAGGAAGTGTTGCCAATGGAAAAACAAATCTGGCAATGGGTCTAGAGCAAAAATCTTATCAGGAGCAGCTGAGGGAATTCGGGTTATTTAGCCTAGAGAAAAGAAGGCTCAGGGAAGACCTTATAGCTCTCTGCAGCTACCTGAAGGAAGTTGGAATGAGGTGGGGATCGGCCTCTTCTCCCAAGAAACAACTGATAGAACCCAAAGGAAATGGGCTCAAGTTGCACCAGGGGAGGTTCAGATTGGGTATCAGGAAAAATATCTTTACTGAAAATGCTGCCAGGCACTGGAGCAATCTGGCCAGGGAAGTGGTGGAGTCACCACCCCTGGAGGTATTTACAAGCCATGTAGATGTGGTGCTTGGGGACACAGTTTAATGGTGGACTTGGCAAGGTGCTACATTAAACGTTGGACTTTATGATCTTCAAGGTCTTTTCCAACCAAAACATTTGTGTGATTTTTTCCATATCCTTAACTACAATTTAAAAAAGGAAAAAAAAAAAAGTCTTTGAAAGGGTAAACAACAAACCCTGTTTACCCAGCCATGGAAACTGGACAGTACAGTCTTTAAAAATGTGAAAATCTCTTACAATGTCAATATTTGAGCTAAATTTATTAGGAAGTTTGTGCAGGTTGGTAATTGTTCATACTTTGTACAGTTTACCTTTTAACAATCTTTTCAAAAATCACTTTCAGAGGTGTCTTTATTCTATGGAAGGGTAAATAATCACCTTAAACACCAATCACAGAATTTACAAAAACAGATGGCTCAGAAGAAGTTTTAAAAGCCTAGGACTCATTATTTTGCAAAAAGCATATAAGCAGGAAAACATATAGGATTTTCAGCTGACTTCTGAAGCATGGATTAGAAAGGAAGCTTTCAAATATTCCAAGGCTGCTCCTTTTGTCTACAAGAGATTCTGAATTCATCGTTTCCTGCATGCATGTTCCCTTGAAGAAGTTAATGCACCAGTATCTGAATGCATAATGAATGTGTACAAAAACTTGGGCACTTCTCTGGGAACTTCAGCACAGAGGATGAGAACTGGGACAAATAAATCTCTAGATATAGAAGTGTAACAGTGCTGAATTAAATTTATACCAAAAATTAATTAAATTTTAAAAAGGAAAAAAATATTTCCAGTATTCATACAAATCTGCTCTGCACAGAATTTACTGTTACTTTATTATGGAACAAAATCTAAATGCATCTTCCACTATCTAATAAAATTTTGGGGAAAAAAAATCTTGAGGAGGGCCATTGCTTAAAATATAGTACTATTTTTTTTTATTTCTCTGTAATATAATTATCACCATTCAGTAACAAAGAATAATCAAATTTCATCACCTCTACTAAATTTTTGCAGCAAGAGAATGACACCAGCAGTCTGTACCCTGGATTTCAGGTTCTTCCTATTGTTCATTGACCATGTCTTCAGTCATTCATCCAACATACATCTCCCACACTTTTTTTCTGTTACTACAACTATTTTCCACAATGCTTGGCAAACAGATGAATTCTCATGCAGTTCTCAACCACACACACCTTGGGAACTAGAGCTACAGTTCTGCTGCAGCTTACTGATGTGGTATTTATTCTCAGAGATAAGCCCTAGCAAAATTACATTTCAGGAAATCCCTGTCTGCAAAAATAAACTATCATTGTCTCAGAATATAAAGGTTACTGATGCTTCCACATACTTCTGTTTACAAGCTTAAAAATATTTCTGCATTGTACACAAATTTCTGCACTACTTTTAAACATTCTCAGAGTATCAATATAAGCAGTTAGTTCCTTAAAAAGGAAGGTAAAATTAAGACTATTTATGTATCCAAAAGAACAGTAGGAGCGAATCACAAACCAAGGAAAAGAGAAAAAAGCCTCATTCTCCATTTTGCATATTTCAAATAAGTTCTATCATTTTATTCTATACAAAATAACGTGACAACACTGGATTAAGAAATTTTTGAGGTTTTTTTGCTTTTAAATTGTGTCAAGAAAAACAATGGAATCCTTTTTGATAGAAACCTCTGCACTGGGTCAAACTTCTTTCTTCCCATTTTGATGATATCAAAAAGTCAGAATGTTTCATCAAAAAGAAAAGGAACAAAATATTCTCTCCAAATTACACTTCACATTTTTCTTCCAGCACTAGGAATTCACACACTTGAAACAGACCACTTGCATGGGACCATCTGGAACTATATCCTGTATGGAGAGCATTCCAAAATTGCTGTGGGCAGAAGCGAGCGGGTGGTGGAAGAAACTAACACTAGGAGCCAGTTTTGAGGACGTTCCTGAACAATGTGCCTGTGTTTTCAAGTTGCCATTTTTGTAACACTACAAGATCTAATAAACAAAGTTTTATTGTTTCTTATTCAGAGGTGTTTGGAGACTCCCTGAGTAGGTGAGAATTTAAGAAAAATTATTTTCGTATCCACTTCTTATTCAAGGTCATGTAGCAAAATCAGTTAATCATTACTCTGGAATGCTGGACTGAGAAGAGACCTCAGGAACCCATCTTCCTCTGCTCTTTCACTTAAGCAGAATGCTTAACCTATCCCTGAGAATTTGGTTAGTCTTAATCTTTTCTAAGTCTCAGTCTCTTCTCAGAGTTCATGTTTTCCCATATGCTTACTATGAGGTTCCTCTCTGGACTCCTGCCCAATTCGTCTACATTTCTTAAAATGCAATTTGCAGCTAAGACTTCCTAGTCCCCACCAGCAGAGGAAGGCTAATCATTTCCTCTTCTCACATATGGTAACCTTTTAATTCTTCTGTCATGTGTATTTGTAATGTCTTAACATCTAGCATAAGCTTCAAATCCTCTCTGCAATACTGTTGTGTTTCCCATTACTGCTATTACTTGGAGAACTAATTATTCTGCAGCTCATATTTCTTCTTTTGTACTCCCCTCATTGTAAATGGAAATCTTTGTGTTTGTATTACAGCTTCATCTTCTGATTTCAGATTACCACTCTGATTTGTCTAGACAATTCTCATGCTCTCTTCCCAAGAATTCTAACTCCTCCCAGTTAAAGCTATTGAATCTGACAGCAGCTTCTTTGTTCCATGAGCCTAAATCATTAAATCTTAGAGATTTCAGAATGCAGCCAGGAATGACTCGATGTAACATTCCTTCTTGGGTTAATATCTATCTTAATTATTGAGAGCTATTTTGGGGACCAGTTTTTTTCCAATCAAAAATACATGACCACCCACATATTTGCCTCATTTGGTTGGGAGAATATGGTCTTCTAGGAAAATATTAAAAGCCTTGTCAAATTCACAATGGTGTTCCACAGTGGCTTTACTTTGTCCATTAGACATGCTCTTATGACCAAAAAAATACTAAAACAAAAAGCTATCAGATTTGTTAAAAACTCAAAAGCTTATTAGGTGATAGAAATGTCAGCCATTTTTAATATTATTATTCTCCAAATTGAAACAATTTGTTCCTGTATAAATTTGTAAATCACAATTGCACCAATGTGTCTGTCTTCTTTCACTACATTCCATGCTGCTACCACTGCTGCTTTGAGAAAAGAGAAAGAAAATTAAAACTGACTTCTGACTTTTTCCAGTTCTTTGGACTGTCCTCACTCCTTGTGTCCCTACTACCACCCACCACCATTCAGAGATTGCTTCACATACTGAATATTTTACTACTTCTAAGCAGCTCTTCCTTCTGGTCTTATGAAATGAAGTGATGGAAGTTGTGTCACTCCTCATTTATCCTTTTTTGTTAAGGCCATAATGAAAAAAAAAATCAAATGCTCTGGGATTCTTCATATGCTTACGCTTCCTTGCCTTTAAGTTATAAAACCTATTGTGATGGTTGGGTTGGGTTTTTTCCACACTACCAATTTGGACTGCTCTTGTCATATGCCAAGTTTGTATATTTTTTGTATAACTGCTATTACTAAGTACATATACATTAAGAGATTTATATATAATCAATTTAAGTTTTGGGTTTTTTTTGTCCTTTATATGAGACTGAAAATCCAGAATGACCAGTCTATCCTCGTTTCCCTGCTGTCACAGATTACATTTTAATTAAAGTGGAAAATATTCACCTCCTTGGTTCTGTGGCTGGAACATCAGTTATCTCATTTCTGAAGTACAATCTTTGCACTTGCACAAACAGCAGCTTCAATTACCAGATGTGACTACCAGTCTAGTTATTTGTAAAGCACATCCCTTTATCTCATCAGCTGAAGTTACAGTGTAGTAATGTTTACAGCCTTCCCAAAGTTTACATGTTGGTGCAAGTGCTACTTTGCCTTGCTACTGAATCAACTCTGAAAACAAGAGAATAAACAGAGTGAATGGAGGAGAACCCTGTAGGAGGAAAAGAAACCTGAGAATTCTACATAAAGGAACTCTTATTTTGTACATTCATAAAGGCTTTCATTTATTTGTTATCTTTCACTCTCTTAAGTTGTTTATATACTAATTCTCATAGGATTCTAAAGCTTAAATTATTACTTTTCACAACAGTGACAAACTTTTGTATTTAGTAATAAGTTACTATGGTAGCTTAAAATCTTGTGGTGCCAAAGACAACCAGATAAAAGACTGAGATGTTTGCATTTCTGTATATAGTATGAATACTTCCTACATGAAGATGATGAAGAACTTTAAATTCTTCACTTTGGCAAGCCTTCAAGTCTTCAGTGAATAATTTTTGTCATTGTCTCATTTGATAAAAATAAGAATCTACCATTTTTTAAGCCCCACCCACTTCTATCACTGACTGGCATGTAAATATGAATGTGACTTTTTAAAAAGTCGTGTGATCAAAGTGGTAACTACCACATATTAGGCAAAGAGATAATATTTAAGCTCATATAAGACAGAGAGTACATGCATGGAAATTTCTAGTTCTGGTGTCTGCCAGTTCTCTGCATGCAGACAAAGGCTGTTTCTATGTAGAGAATGCCCACTTTAAAAAGCTACTGAAGTTGACTGCAAGTGTTACCACACAGCTGGCAAAATGAAGAATACAACAAATTGTTCTTGAAAGGTGTCAGCTTAAATGTCCAAAATACACTTAACAATATCTGTCCCAAAGTCTTTTTTAGACACTAAACAGAGAAGGTGTAAGAGTGTAACACTGACTAAGGACTAAAAACAGCATAAAAGAAACAGTCAGAAGCCTGTGTGGTAGGAACTGTGCTGTGCAACATATTCACAAATGACCTGGAAAAAAGAGTAAGCAATGAAGTGATCAAATTTGCTGACAAACCAAAAGTATTTAAATAGGGTAAGCAGGAATGGCAAACTGAGCCACTGTAACCTTAAAATATTAAGTGTACGGACAATAAAATGATACCAGAAGTGTAAATAACTGTTTTGTATGGAATAACACAATCCACAGATTCACTCATCAAAAGGGGTCCAGAACACTAGGGCTACAGTAAATATTTTGATATAAACAACAGCTTAATACTTACAGAACCAAAAAAGAACATGACAACTTCTAGGAAAGTTCAAGAATTTTAGGAAGATTCAGAGGAGGACAAAAAAACACCTTAAAATCTCATTATCATATTATGGTATAAACCTACAGTTTGCCTACAACTGGCATGATGTGAAGAGTTTCTATCATGTCTCAAAATATATTAAAACTGGAAAAATTTCACAGAAGGGCAAAGAGAGTGAGAAGCAAACGAGTAGGCTGGGTTTCTACAGACTGCAAGAGATATAATAAACAGCAATATGTGATAGAGGACCACTAAATCATGCACATTATGAAAAGGGTAAAAAAAGTATTGAGAATTTATTTCTGTTTCGGTGTACAAACTGTGTCAAATAAAGCCATACAGGTGGCTACACAACAAATGGTTGTGTAGGCAACATCTGACAGACCCCAGGAATTCCTTACTAAAAGCTACTGCTTAAACAAAAAACTTACACAGATTGAAGGACAGGCCATGTTTCATCAGAAACTACATTTTCATCAGAGTAGTTTCATCAGAGTTGGCCATGGATTTATTGAACAGATAAACCAGATCAGGTTTCAAAAACAAAAACAAAACAAACCCCAAAACACTAAAAGTGAGGTAGAACTAGTGTGAGACTGAAAGAGTACATTAGAAAGAAATATTATACATTTGCCTTGTCTTCACATATCATCTCCTGACCAACACTGAGCAGAGGCACCAGAGAAGGAATGAATTAGTCTAACAAGTACCAGATACTTTTGTTATGTTATCTCAGATAATTCATAATTTTTGGTAAGATTATTACCTTCTATTTTGACAGGCAAACAGACATGGTTTTTACTTCTATTCACCGTGCAAAGTAACCTTGGTGCAGTGGATACACAGAAAATGAGAGTGTCCAGCAATAGGATAAGGGGTAGTGGTTTCAAACTGAAGAATAGGCTTACACTACTCTTAGGAAGGAGTTCTTCTATATGAGGGTGGTGAGACACATTGCCCAGAGAAGTTGTGGATGCTCCCTCTATGGAGGTGTTCAGGGAGTTTGAAGTGTGGGACCTCCAAGGTCCCTTCCAACCTAAGGCATTCTAGCACTCTACGAACATGTCAGAAAGGGACCTCAAACATGAAACAGAAGCCATTTTTGCCCTCTCACGACAGTACAGACCATTTTCATTACCCTCTGTCTCTTCAAATATATTTTGAGATGCTCAGAAGAGTTTACAGCATTTTAAGCTAGGGATCAAGGAGAGGAGAGTGGAAAGGGGGAGGGAAATACATTAACAGAAGTCATGGAAAAGCTCAGACAACAAAGAGCATATTGTAAAGAAATTCTTTCAAAGCCACTAGTACCTTTTGTGCCTTTTTCCTATAAGTAGGCATGGCTGTTCCATGTTCTCTCCTTCAGTGGACCTGATTGGATATCTGTAAAATGATGCAGACAGGCCCATTGCTGCCTATGCATTTGAATCATATTTGATTTCCAATAATCAGGATGTTGGAGTGACTTTCTGATGCCACACGTTGCCACCCTTCTGCAAAAAGCCAAGCTCTGCTTCTGCTACTGATGTAGTTTTATCTTTTACTGAAAAAGCAATAAAAACAAAACAAACAAAAAACAAAGCAAGAAACCCAACCTAAACTAAAAAAAGGACAAATCTGTGCACTGACACCTTTTCAAAAACCTGTTTTCCATTTACAGAGGACATTTATGCATACCCAGATATGAAGATATTCCTGCTGCAAGGGAAAAAAAGCACTAAACAAAAACCAAAGTACACTGAACCATTCTTCATTAAAACACTTTTTCCATCAGTCAGCCATGCAGAACAAATGTTCTAGAAACCACATCCTCACACTACATGCTCACTCAAATCACCACCTGTTTAGAAAGAATTAGCTCATGTGCAAAGAAAATAATTTAAGTCAACGTACTACACGTTTCTCCATCTGGGGCAAGGAAACAGCATTTCCTTTTTCACACTCAAAATGCACATCTCTAAGTCACACACCAGATCATATCCGTTTTTTGGGGTTTTTTTTCAGTCTGTCCTAACCATCCTCTTCTGTATCTCCTATTTCTATGCTCTAGGTAATTTTAAATTTCCAGTAAGTTGCTTCGAGCCACTCAGTACATAACTTGTGTCTTTCCCAATGATACTCTTGCTCTTACACGTCTCTGAAAGGTAAACATGGGGAGGAACTTCTGGTTCATATGGTATTTGCAAGCAGTAAATGAGGTCAAGGCTCTATGCAACAATAAAAGGCTAAATACTTTGGGAATTACAGAAGCTATTAAATAGCCCCTTTCACAGATGAAAACTGAGCACAGAAATCAGAACCTAAAGATGTGGCAAGTGCAAAAGCAGCTGTAAAAAAATTTTAAAACTTCACCCAGGTAGTGCTCAGGAAGGCAGAGCAAGCAGGCAAAGTATTTGATCAGCTGAAACTGCAGACAGTGTCAGTAGATTTCATCTATAAAGCACAGAACAAAACTGCAATGAGATATCAGAATATATGTTTACAGTTGAAACAGGATCAAAAGCAAATTATCAAGTTCATTTGGAGTCTGCACTTAGGTAGCAGACTCAAAATTATACCGAATGGGCATTCCCAAACTTTCCATCCCCAATACTGATCTACATTTGCAGATTTGTGGCACTGTCATTTGGGATGTAACATAACCATAACTATGCAGGGGTGCCAAGTGGGTAGGATGTCATCAAAATACCTATGAGCCAACCAGGCTTTCACCATTTTTTTTTTTTTTTTGCCATTGTACAAATCCAGTTAAAGTACTTTTCTCCATGTTAGGGAAGTGCTGGTAGTGTAGTTATTATGAAGATGTATAAAGGCACAACAAAAGAAAAAAAAACAAAACAACCAACAAACAAAAATAAATACAACCCAACAAAAAAAACATACACACACACAAAAAAAAACCAACAAAAAAACCAACGAACACCAGCCAAAAAAAAACCACAACATGCCAACAAAAAAACAGATTCTCTCTCTTAAGAGTCCCAAAGCCTAAGATTGCAATTAAAAAAAAAAAAATCTGAAGGTCCATTATAAGATAACACTAGAGCAAATTCAGTAGAAAAAAACTAAAGTACTAGAAGGACAGTTTTTTCCATTGTCCCACTCTTCTGCCTTCACTCTTTTTCTCTTTTGTCTCCTTATTCTCTGGCTCAGATTTCTCCTTTCTTTCCAGATTGTATTCTCTGAGGCTCAGGTCTAATTTCACAGAAATTTTCCTCAAAGCAAAAAAACCCCAAAAAACAAACAAAAAAACCCCCCAAATCACCAAAACCCAAAAAACACCCAACAAATTAAATACTTTATTATATTCTGTAAAGTATTTTCCAGATTCTAAACTAACTGCTCAGAGACACAGCTAAAGTTTAGGTGGCAGAATTGGACTTCTCAGGGTTACTTTAGATCATTTGCTAACTAAACCAGATCTTGAACTTGCCAGATATTCTCTGGTTCATGTGGTTATTACGCATTTACTTTTCATTCCATATAGATTCTGTATCTGTTAAATGCATACACATATATTCTGTGGAAGTCAGTTACAGACAGATTATCTACCCGTAGGCCAAGTGTTTATTATTCTTGATAAAGATTTCCTGTAAAAATATTAAAGGAATCCTTTAATGAGAAAACATGACAAAGAAAATCTGCTCTCCAGTTGACATTTTTTAGGACAAGTTTCAGCTAGGAGAAGCATTTAAAAGTTGAGTTATAAAACACATGGTGGGTGGGACAGGTTACAATAGAGGTGTTGGCACAGAGCTATCCAATGCATTATAAACGTAATGCTAAAATAATAGGATCTCTTGAATTGGAAACCACAACCCCTGAATTTGAAAGACTTCATTTTACTTTCATGTGAAGACTTGCTGATAGCACTATTAAATGCAGACATCAGAGCCCTTTCCATATTTCACAATGTGCTGCAATCTCAAATCCATACACAGAGACAAAAATATAAACAGCATTAAACATACCCAGATCTCCAAGAACAATTGTTTTAAAGGTTGCAGACCAGACAGTCCTACTCCTGCCTCAATGACTGATCATGACAAGCTCTGGGGCTACACTAAAAATACTGTTTTCTTTCCATCCATGCTGCAATGCTTCAATCCTGTGTTTTGTCAATTGCTCTGGAAAGCAATTTTATTCTGATAAAACTAAAAGACCTTCTTATGACTGATTATACTGCAAGAATGTGTTACAGCTTCAGAGAGAAATATGATCATTTGGAAATTTATACTATGCTTCCATTGTATAATTCCAAAACATCCTCTGCCTTTTGAAAAAGCTAACATTTGTCTTTGGGAATTGAGAGAGGGAAGAAAGAGGGTCAGCTGGTTGGGCCTGTTTTTCCATATTCACTTTGAAGATTCTGAAACTTGTAGTTTCAACAGTTTATTTTGACAGGCTAGAAAAAACTACATTACTAAATATCTGAAAAGTTTTAGAACATTCTAAAATTTACTATAATTTAAATGCTGGATTTTTTTAAATGTTACTTATATAAGGCTCCAGAAACAAACCCTCTAACAGCAAATGCTGATAGAACTGTTTCTTATTTATATTGTTGTACAGCTCTTTTTAAAATTGCAACCTCTGCAGTACTGTATTTATACATGTTCTGCTGGTTTTTTTCTCTGTAAAGCATACACTGGTTAGAACAAAGTTTTTAAATGCTCACCAAGTGAGGAATAACTCCATTAGAAGCACAATCTCCATGACACAGCTGTCAACATCCATACACAAAAGCTAGCATGGTTTTTAAGGTACCTTGATGATATGATGTAGGGAATAGTAACCAGAGTCCAGAATGCATGACTGAGATGACTGTACTGATGTTCATGATGTTGTTGCATCCTGGAGTTCCCTAGTATTTGCAATGATGATAAAGTTAGAGGACTTAACAGGAAAACTGTCATTCAAAGGGGCTGACATTCTCCCAGTTCAAGGTTTTCCAGTTAACACCATTATACTTTAAATTAGGCCCTATAAGTCTTTGGATGGGAATCCAGACAGCTTCAATGCTTTCTGCTGACAAGACAACATGTGGGGACAGCAAGAAGGGAGGGCAAAGTGATAACATGATACACACATTGATGGCAGAACTGACTGCAGATGGCTCAAAGTCTAGTTACTGATGTTTGATCCTGCGAAGAGAGAAATAGGCAGGGAAAGAGGAAAGGAACATGTCATGCAAATATGCTTTTCAAGAAAAAAAAAATCATTTACATTTCAGCACTGAGAGCAGTTCTTTCAAACTTTCCTCTTTTCAGACAACCCCATAATATTCACCTAGAGCAAAAATGCCTGTAGGAGCATGTAAAAAAAGGATTACTTCAAGAAAAAATACAAAGAAATTGTTGTCAGATCCCATGCAGACACAAGCTGCTAGAGAACACTACACACACAACCCAGAATTAATTCATGCTCTGTTACTACACCAAAAAAACTAAACCAGTAAAAACTAAAGGTGTGTAAATTACTGTTTTGCTACACGAAATACAGCTCATGAACAAAAATATTTATTCCAGATTTTAAGATAATTTTAGCATCTATGCATGACAGCTTAAGTAATTTTGCTCCTAGAAACTCAGTAATACAGGAAATTATAAACCATGCTTTGTGGATACACATTAAGCAAAGCATGCACTACAGTTAAAATGTGCAGGATCCAACTTTTCCAGCAGCACACAATAGTACCCTTTTTCCTCAGAAAAATAAAGGTCCCAGACAATCCACAGTCATTGCCATTCAACATAAGCCTGAGTTTCTGCACTTATTTTACCTCTCTGTTGAAACATTTGAACTTTTACAAACCAGTTTTTCCACCACTAGATGTTCCTGGAGAAAAAAACATCTTCAGGCATTCCTACCAAAGCACATCTGCAAATCAGTTTGTTTCCATCTTTACCGTGTTCTCAGAAAACCTAATGAGGTTTCTGCTACAAAGCTGGAATAGGCAATTCCTTCCCCTCTTTTACCACAACACAGTGGTCTGCAAGAGATGTAGAAGAGCCTAGCCTGGTTTCTCACTAAATAACTCTATCTGGCTTGCACATCGTGAATTTTCTTGCAGCAAATCTCAAAATAGAGAAGAAAGCTACCATTCAAATCCTATTTCAATCTGAATGGGAATATTCTGTGCTCTCCCACAGAGACTTTACTTTATTATTTTGTTTTCTACATGCTGAAGACATTTGGGAAGACAAGGTTATTCATCTGCAAGTTTGGGGTGGAAGGGAGGGTAGGGGAGGAAGAGGAGTAACCTAACCTGTTATTAACAGAGTCTGTCCCTCCTAAGAGAAGCACAGAATCACAGAATTGTCATGGTTTGAAAACACCTCCAAGATCACCGAGTCCAATCATCAACCCAGAAAAAAAAAAAAAGATGCCCACCTGAGCATGTCCTGAAGTGCTACACCTACATGTTTTTTTAGTGTCTCCAGGGATGGCAAGTCCAACACCTCACCGGGCAGCCAGTTCCAGCACCTGACTACTCTTTCTGTAATGAAATTCTTCCGAATATCTAGTCTAAACCTCCCCTGGCACAACTTCAGGCCATTTCCTCTAGTCCTGTGGTTATTTACTTGGGAGAAAAGACTGACACTCATCTTGCTACAGCCTCCTTTCAGGCAGTTGTAGAGAGTAATAAAGGTTTCCCTCTTAGTCTCCTCTTTTCCAACTAAACAATCCCAGTTTCCTCAGCCTTTCCTCATAGGACTTGCTCTCCAGACCCTTCATCAGCTTGGTTGTTCCTTCTCTGGACTCGCTTGAGCAACTCAACATTCTTCTTATAGTGAGGGGCCCAGAACTGAACAGAGTACTTAAGGTGCAGCCTCACCACTGATGAGTACAGGGGCACAAACATTTCCCTGGTCCTGCTGGTTACACTATTTCTGGTCCAGGCCAGGATGCTGTTGGCCTTCTCACCTGGCTACACTGCTGGCCAGCACCCCAGCCACTCACCCCAAGCCTGTAGCATTGCCTGGAGTTGTTGTGCCCAAAATGCAGGACTGGCACTTGGCCTTGATGAACCTCATACTATTGGTCTCAGTCCATCAATCCAGCCTGTCCAGATCCCTCTGCAGAGCCTTACTAGCCTCAAGCACATCAAAACTCCCACCTAACTTGGCATCATCTGCAAACTTGTGGAGGGAGAATTTAGATCGTTGCTAAAGATATTAAATAAGAGGCCCCAAAACTGAGCCCTGAGGAACACCACTGGTGACAGGCTGCCAACAGGATTGAGCTCCATTCACTACAACTCTCTGGGCCCAGCTATCTTCACCAGTTTTTTACCCAGTGAGAGTACACCTCTCCGTGCCATAATCCAACATCTTCTCTAGGACAATGATGTGGGAGACAGTGTCAAATCCTTTGCTAAAGTCCAGGTAGACAACAACCTTTCTCTCATCCACCTATTCACAGAAGACCAAGTTAGTCCTGAACCCATGCTGAATGGGTCTGACCCCCTCTCTCTCCTGACGATGACGTGTGAGCACAATAAGACTTTGCATAATTTTTCCAGTCCTGGGGTCAGGCTGACAGGTTCCCTGAATGATGATTCAGCTTCCCCAAATCCTCCTTCTGGCTTTCCTTATAGATGGGTGTCATGCTGGCAAGCCTCCAGTCATCTGGGACCTGCCCTGGTAATCCAGACTGGTGATAAATGATAGAGTGGATTGGTGAGCTGCTCCTCCTCCAGCTCCCTCAATATTCTTGGGTGAATCCCATCCAGCCCCGTGAACTTGTGAGTGTCCAAGCACCACAGCAGATTATTAATTGCTTCTTATTGGATCATGGGAGGTTGCTCTGCTCTCAGTCATTATCTTCCAGCTCAGGAGGAAGAATCAATTGGGATTAGCTGGTCTGACCACTAATGACTGAGGCAAAGAAGGCATTAATTGTCTCAGTCTTTTCATTATGCTTGGTTGCAAAGTTGCCACCTGCATCCAATCAAGGATGGAGGTTCTTCCTGGCTCTTTTCTGATCCTTAGTGTATTTTATAAAAACATCTTCTGTTGTCTCTTGTGCCAGTGACCAGACTGAGCCTCAGCTCAAGAGGTTTTTAGTGGTGCCTCTCCTCACTTGTCAATCCTTTCTAAAGAGCAAACAGCACCCGTTGCAGCATTCCAGCCGTGAGAGCCATCTCACCATGTTCCCACAATGGCAACTAAGTCATAGCTGTCCTGCTGCACCATGGCTTCCAGCTCATTCTGGTTGTTGCCCATGATGCATGCACTGGTGTAGAAGCATTAAGCTGGGCTGTTGGTTTTTCAGCATGATTTGATCCACTGTTTTGCACTAGATGTAGAAAATTATGCTCTGTGGAGTGTTTCTCTCTCAGTTGTCAAACATAGCACAAATAAATAAAAGAAACTCCCTATGTGAAGAGTTTTCAGGGTTTGCACTGTGACACAATAGCAAATAATTACTTCAAAACAGCAGCACTATCAAAAAGTACAATGTTACTACTCCCTTATTTCCACACCAGGGCTCTAGCTTTTTTATGCACAAAAATCTGACACATTATGAGAATAGCACATTAGATGTGCATATAAAGCTACCTGGAACAAGCATAAACCAAACATGCATGTCACAGAATGTAACTAGTAATCTACTTTATAACCCTGAGAGCAGCAAAAGTTTTGGAAAGAAACAGACTTTAAATGCAATGATCAGCTGGGACTTTTTAAAAGAATTGCAGATGGACAATATAAAAGCTTTCTATATTAACTTTTGGGTTACTCCCCTCTCCCCCCTTTTTCTCATCTTAAAAGCTGTCAGTTTAATGAGCCAAAATGAAGTAAATGGTAGCAGACGTGGAAATCTGAGCTGTAATGGCATGTTCAGCAGAGACTTGACTGCTGGCAAACAAAGATCCATCCACTCAACATCTGGCTCATTTTGATCCTTCGAGTTTAGCTGCCAAATGGCTATGTCATTTGGATTCAGGAGATGGAGGAATGAGGGAGACCTGATATCATCATCCCAAATGGTCTGGGTCTTGCCCTGTGCTTAAACCAGTCTTTTTAGACCAGCAAGAGTTGTGCTGCTCTGGGAAAATCTGACTTCATAAAAAATTCCACCAGCCAAAAGCTGGAACAATCAGTGGTGTAGTGGGAGGTGGAAGAAAACACGCATGCATGTGACTGCCATCTTTCAGACTGTAACAATATATCTGCCTGCTTACAGAGTAATTTTAATGTCCTTTTGATTAAGCACACAAAGTTCAGGTTTAGAAAGTGTCCATCCATATCTTTTTATTGAATTATATTCTTATTAATTTTTAACTGAAGCAACATGGCCAAAAATTCCATAGCCGGTACTGAACATATATATTAATATGATTTGAATAAGCAGAGTTAGACTCACTTTTACTGTAAAGTGAATCCTCTGTTTTATGCTGTGCATTACACTGGGCAAATATTGAACTCCTTCTGAAAGACATTCCAAAAATGTCAGGAAGCTGCCATGATACTGGTGGAAGGGTCCCCAACAAAGGTAAGAACTTCATAAAGCCAGTTGCAGTAGAGCAGTTTTAAAACCATTTACCAAGCTCCATAAATGTATTTAATAGGGCAAATGCATTATACTCCAAATTTCTGCTTGTGCTGACTGGGACAAGGGGGGGAGAGGGCACAGGAGGGGGAAAAGGGAAGGGTCTGGATTTCACAGCAGTTGAGATCTTTCTTCCACGTGGCCCAGCACACCTACACACAAGGGGGAAATTGGTCACAAGAAATCAGCACACAGAGAGCTGCAACAACAAACCTGTCTTTTGGTGGAGGATAAATTAAGCAGCACAGACACATCAAGACCTAGTAGGAAAGGATCACAGTGTTTTCTGCACCAGACATCGAACCCAAGTGACTAGAACACAGCTGGATACTTTTGGTCCTTCAGTAGTTCTGAACGGCAACAAAAAGCACTGGAGCCAGCAGCCTGCTATGGCACAGGCACACCTCAACACCCAGGAGCCAGCAAGAATGAACACTGAATATTTCAGCCCCCCCCCGCCCCCCCATTCTGTTAAGACTCCCACATAGATGGGGACCCAGGCTGCTGGGAATGCCTGGAAAAGAGGTCCCATGAGCAGCTGTGGAGCTGCAGGGTGGAAGCCCCTCTCTCCCAGCTCTTGTGGCTGTTGCCTGTGCATAGATCCCTGGTGTGCCCCATCTCCTAACCTGCAGACTGCTGTGGGTCAAATCCTAAGTTATAAGGCTGGGAACAGAACCAGCTTCCTTCCTGTAACCTACTTCCCATTATGTTTTCTGAGTTACCCATACCTTCAGCTGTATGCTTGCTGGACAACTCAAATGCTCTGTTTTCAAAAGGATTTGACATTTTACTAATTAGGGTCACTAGGCAGTAAAAAAAAAAAAAACATCCGTAAAAGCAGTTCATGGTCAGTTGATTGTACAGACTCTAAAGTCATTATAACAGCATCTTAAGCCCCCAATTAAAAAACATCTAAATAGGAGACATAACTGATAGTGACACCTTCAGACTTAGGTATAGTTCAGTCCTATTTAAATTTCTTAAATTCCTTATTGAGCAATGAGTGGTTTTCAAAGAAGCCAATTTCAAACATGATTTCAACCCATTGATACAGAAAAAAGAAAAGAAGCAATAAGTATGGACATTAGGTTGTTTCTCAAGAATTACTGAATTTGACTTGTTTTCAAGGCCTAAGCTTAAATATGTTCAGTTATCATTTCTCCCTCTGAAAGTGTTCCAGGAAATTTGGCAGCAACAGAAATCTTCATTTTCTCAATAAAAAAAAATTAATTACAGCAATAACTATAAAAATACTCTGGCTATTTAATATTTTACATTGCCCATGGGAATTATAGACAAAGGAAAACATGGTGTCTCAATGGTCCAATTATACAAAAAGAACATCAACAAATAACAAATGTGAGTCTTGCCAAAGACAATCAGCTAATGTGATGAAAATTCTCAACTTCTGAATAGTAAGAGAGAAATTTGGGGAAGGTATTTGCTTATGTCAGGGAAGGGAAACAAAAACAACTCTATTTCAAATTCAATTATTTTAAATTAGTATCTTAAGATCCCTTGTTTTGTGGCAATGAATTTAAACTCTCAGGTAAGTATTCAAATTAAAGTACAGTAGTAAACCATTCCCATTTTGTCTCATTGACAGTTCTGAGTGTTTCACATGGAAGAAAATGATTTTATGAGAACTAGAGACACATCTCAGTAGCTCAGTGATTACGACATTGCAATATGAGTCTCCAGTTCTCATTCATTGTAGCCTGACAAATCACAGGCTTTCAAATGAAAAGAAGTCCTAAGTGTTGGGTCCAGCCCAACAACTGTGTAACAAGTATCCATGAGGCTTATTGTAAAAGTCTTCAGAAACTCTCCCAATATGACCACAGAATTCTTTAATCTCTGGGTAAAGAATATAAGAAAGAAAAGGGGAAAAAAGGAAAAAAAGAAGTAAGAAAGAAAACAGTATCTATCTGACCTTCTGCATGAAAACAAGAGCAGAATGACAAATCAAAGATACTTCTATTTCTAGGATCCTGGAACAAAATGTAGATGAGGAGACATAAGCAGGTAATCCAAGGAAGGGGTTAAGTCATCTAAGTCCAAAGAGAGGAAGGGACAGAACAAAAAGTTCTTCATTCAAAAGGAATCCTAATTGTAACTTTGACAGACAGTTTCTTACTTTCTTCCTCCATCTCAACCTGTTACCTCAGAAATTGCTCCCTACAACACTCTGCTGAAATTCCAAATCCACTCCACACTTAAGGGAAGACCAAAAAAGCTCCCTAGCTTACAGAATGGTTGTAAAAGTCCAACCAAACACAAAAGGACAACAAGGGAAGTTTCTTCCTGGTCCACTCAGGTGGTCAGCAAAACAGCTGGAGCACAGAAGCAAATCAACACCGTGTGGAAAACTATGGCAGGAAGAGAACTTCCTTCAAAATTAATTTGGTGGCTCACTGGGGATATTGCTATTGCATTCCCACATTTTTAAGCCTAAAATGATGCACATTCTCTTCCATAATCCCTCCTAATAAAATCCCCCATATTTCTATAGGATGGGTTCCTCACTTCCACTTAAAATTGCATTCCCCAGACAGTGAGAAGCCTTCTAGTTTCTGGCTTAAACTTTCAGCCAGTACACTCCAAATAAATGCAATCCACTCCCTCCAGCATCTTCCTACATAAAGTAATCCTATATCCTCTTAAAGAACATTTTGCTCCACAAAACAGTAGATTATGTCTAGGCCCTCTCAGAAAATAAACCAAAGTCCCAGTCTCTCCTAACTAGCTTTCCCCAAACTAATTTTAGTTTCTGATGAAGAACACTGACCATACTAAATGAGGCAATAGAGAAAGCAGTGCTAAGACCACTGCACTATAAGTGCTTGAAGCTTTGCTACTGGTTAAGTGTTTAGGTAGCCAAGTGAGAATGCAAGCTACATAAATAATTTAACCCCCAGATTACTTGCATTTTCATTATAATAATGAAATATAACATATAACAGCAATAATAATATTCATTATTGCTGTTAGAAATAATCTCCAGATATTAAAAAAGCATCTTAAGGAGAAAATCCATAGGATAATTTCAGAGCACAAGCTTTTAGTCTCCAACTTCCAGATGTAATATAAAGGTGAATTTGCAATATAGATATAAAAGCAATAAAAATGTACACCAGTACTTTTTCCTCTGGAAAGGAGGGCGAGAGTTACAGGAAAGAAAGGGAATGGAACAAGGAGGGAAAAAAATCCAAAACACACAATTTACAACCAAAGTAGCTAGTGACAGCACCAAAAGTTGAAAACTAGCTTCAAACCAGATTTGAAAGTGTTATTTACAT
This sequence comes from Calypte anna, assembly GCF_003957555.1. Lineage (NCBI taxonomy): Eukaryota > Metazoa > Chordata > Aves > Apodiformes > Trochilidae > Calypte > Calypte anna. Next base: position 20,288,553 of record NC_044246.1, read on the forward strand.
GCTGGCCAAAACTGCATTTGGCACACATATTTTAATACTGGGCATTTTTAAACCTTTTCATTTCAACTTCATAAATGAGCTGTTTTTCCCTTGGCAATAAAACCATATTTTTTCAAGCTAGGTCACTTGGCAAAGAACCTGAACCACTGTCAGAGTTCCTGATTTTTTTATTCTTTATTCTCATTCTATTTTCTCATGTTTTAGAAAATTCTAGATTTTTAGATGGTGGAAATGGAGGTTCCATTGCTTTATCAAGACGCTGACTACATCCAAGTCAAACCTCAACTCTCAGAAGAATGTGGGATTAAAAAAACTTCAAAGAAAAAAAAAGGCAGGGGTGAAAGCAGTGGCATTACAAAACCACACCTTATAATTGAACCACTTTTCTGTTAAGGAGTTCATCTAAAACCAACTCTTAGAATGCCAAAATGATATCTTGCCAGTCATGCCTAGATGGGTGATTAATTAGGCCTGTCTTTGAATATAATTGTTTACTTTAAGCTAGTAGGCAGAAGAGTAACATGAGTTGAACTTCCTACACCAAACACTATTCTTCATTTCTAAGAAGTACCTCCTCCAGATGAGACAATTTCTCAAGATTAGCAGAATGATTTACAGAGGGTTTACAGTTCAACGCAGCGCTCCCCGTTTGAACTTTTGCTGTGTTTATGGATTCGGAGCCCTCAGTCTCTCAGCTTCAGCCCAGCTCACAAAATATGTCATCTCTGAAGCACTGTTAAAAAAAGCCTCCAGGTCTGCTACCTCCAAACTAGATTCTGATCTAAAACAAACTAAAAACTACAGTAAAACAATGGCTACACATTTTCATTGTAATACAGAAGTCTACGAAAGACTTGACAGTATAACTCAAACAGAACTTATTTGGGGACAAGTACAGAACTGCACTTTCCAAAGTATTAAGTCTAAGAAGGATTGCCTCACATGACAGCCTGATTTACTCGTCGAGGCCACCACTGATGGAAAAAATGGTAGAAGGGACAGGAAACAGTTTTCTTCGCACAATACATCATGAAGCAAGATCAAGATGTTCTCTCCGTGCACTGTAATTACTTGGCAGCCTTGGGAAAAAAAACCAAAACAAAAACCACAAAAACAAACAAACAAAAAACCCCACAACTAAAAACCAGTAATAAAATCCCTCCTTGAGAAGAAACACACCTCCTCCTGAAATTGATAACCCAAATTGTCAGCCTGTCTTTGATTCCTGTTAAGCTCTGTAGAGCAGTTGCCGTCTTCAAATTCTCCATCTCAAATTCAGTATCCTATCTTTTGTTTTCTGCCTGCCCCTTTTCTCTGTATTTACAGCAACTCTTCTAATTTTTGTCCTTGACCAAAGTTCTTCATTTTCAAAACACAGATAACTTTCAAGATCTGTATGATATTTGTAACTAAAATTATCTGAACTTGGCTTGGTAGAACAGTTCAGGTCAGGGTCTGCACTTAGTGATGGGTAAAATTTCATGTAGGAGTATATTACAGCAAACATAAAATGACATAAGTTTCACCCATGGATCAATTGGAATCAATTGTTTTTTACAAGGAACACCATCACATTGATTTCATACATACAAATTTAAATCAACAATGACGAGAAGCAATTAAGATAATATTAATTTAGATATTGCCACATAATAAATTAGTGGGAAAGAATTCAAATTACTGGGAAGAAATATCATAGGTATCTGAGCCATTCCCAGCATGGGTTATAGCTTGTTTGGTTTGTTTCATTTTCTTCTGCTAATGAACACACCATGAGCTGCTTTATTTAACAGTTTCCTAAGAACTACAATTATTCTCTTGGAGACTTGGATGAACCAAAGAGGGAAAAGTAGTGCTATGCTACTATCTGATGGTACCTTTTATTAGCCCCAGTACAACTATTTACCACTTGATGTTCAGCTATAAAATTGCCTCTAGACATTTTCTTTTACAAAAAAAAAAAATAAATAAATCTATGCTTCCTTTAACACTACAGTTTTTGTCCTTGAATAACATTCTGACCACATCTTTATTTATCATATTTGAGAATTAGCTTTCTGATTGCTAATGATAATAGTTTTCATAAATGGAAGAATACTTAAATATGTTTAACATCCCTACTCAAAGTGTTATTTACTGGCATTCATTCCTAAAGCCACATTTGAGAATGGTTTGGTTTATGGTTTGGTTTATGCCCTCATTTGCTTCACAGCTCATCTACCTAATTGCTGTTTAACTGCAAAATTCATGTTCTTGATATGGGAAAACAAAAATGAAAGAAAAAACAAGGAATAATGAATTGATTTTCAGATAATTAGCTCCACTTTTTTTTCCTGTAACAGGGCATAATATTAGTCACCCTTTTCCACTCAAAACAAATTCAAGTCTTCTATTGCTCTCTCTTACTGTGACAGTCTTAAGGGGTTTGGACACTTGCTTGATGAGATCAGCTTTGGGACCTTCTTTAATGCAAAAGAAAAATGGAACCGATAAATGTCATGACCAAAAGAGTTTTTCCAAAGCCTGGGCTACACTCTTCCTGGTGAAGTATTTTTCTTCCTTAGTTAACAAGTCAGTCTTCACTTAGCCAGTAGCAAGCTGACAACAAATGTCAGGGAATATGTCTGATCACACTTAAAATACAAAAGCTGTCTGAAAGTTTTATTTCAGGCATATATCAATAAAAGAACAGAGTTTTAGATCTGTAATCTGTAGTTATTCTGGGGTTGTTCTTTCATTTCTAAACAAACAACTGTGAGTTGGGTCATTAATTAATACTTTTCCCAGAATTTGAATATTTTTCTGTTTTAAGGAATCTTCATAGAGAATTGACAGGTTATAAACAATGACTGAATTGATACATGATAGATAGATACATGAACATAAAAAAGGACTGATCTCAGCATTCTGTTTGACAGGAGTAGCTGGGGATTTGTTACTTATCCAGAAGCTGGGATTGAAAAATCAGAAAAAACTTTTTTTAAGGACATAAGTGTTTTTTCTGCATTTTCTAGGCTCACTCACTATAGTAAGGCAGAGCTAAAAATTAGTGGAATAACAGTTCTGACTAACAAGTCTAAACAATTAGAGAGAAAACTGCCAGTTTTACATCCTCCATGACTTCAGCTGCAGTCCTCTCTTCGTGGTTGTTAGACTAAATTTTTTAATACATACTAGTGTAAGCTCCAACCTAAATTTTCACAAGGTAGTGCTCTTTCTTCCCTTGTGTTTGTCTGAAAAATACTGAGGGCCCTCAGACACATTTGTTCATACTTATGAGTAAACTGCCAATATGGCCTACTGGGTATTTGGAAAAAACAGAATTAACTGCACTGTATTTGAATAAGCATCTTCTTCATGAGGTAAGGACAGACAAGGGTGATAATTTTTATTAAATAATAAAACTAATACAACTACATGGAAAATTTAGAAGAAAAATAATCTGCTGCTTTGCATATGACCTTTTCCGAGTAAATATTATCAGCTCTATATAATTTTCCCTCACTTACTTGCACGAGGTTGATCTGAACAGTTTTTGGATGCAGGCTTCACTTCCAGTGAAGGGACATCCTGATTTATTCATAGCTACAGCTTTGCAGTATATAGATACTGTTAAAATTACTTTGTACATTCCCTCACCTGGGAAGAACAAAATATAATGACACATGAAACTGATAACCTATCCCACTTAGGAAGCTGGGTCTCAAGAAGAATTTGCTCTACTCAATGTATTCCTACCTCAGCTGAGCTACTCCTCAGGCTCCCAGACCCTTGGGCTGTGTTCCCACTGTGTTGGCTCTATGCTCTCAAGCCTCTGCACAAGGGAAGGTGGAAGAGGAGAGGTTTGGGGATTTTGTTTGTTTTTTGGTTTGGGGTTTTTTTGGAGGGGGGGTTGGTTTGTTTGTTTTGCTTTCCCTTAGCTGAGGTGGAACAAAACAATTGCTGCATATTTAGGATTCACAGTTTTATTTATGACTTCCCTAAGCATTCTACCAGTAAAAGTTCAAAACTGAAGACTCCCTTTCCAGAGACATGGTAGCTAAAAGCTTTCTTGTGATTTTCAAGATATGGATTTTTTTTTTTTAACTCTATTTATAAAGTTTTTTGCTTTACTGTCCTTAATAATAGTGCATTTGCTGGAGCAGCAGATCAAATAGACCAAATATCACAGAATTTTCCTATAACTAGGTTTCTTTAAAAACTTTCATATAAGGCTTCCAGGGTTTGGTTTTTTGTTTGTTTTTTTTGTTTTGTTTTTTTGGTTTGGTTTGGGTTTTTTTGAGAATCCTTCATTCTCTATTACCAGACAATCCCATAGTCAGCTTTGTTAGATTGTGATCAGTCTTCCACTCACTTGTTTACTATATAGCTAGCCCCTAGGCTAATGAAATCAGGTCTTGTGACTCATACTATTTTAACATACAGACAGACTGAAGCAATTGTCACACCATGCTGACAAACAACTCCTTAAACCCAGATGGAGAGCAGCACAAGACTGCTTCTTTGCCACAAGTTATATGAAGCAAGAAAACACAGGAAAGCCATGGTTTAATGATAAAGTTGGACAATAGGGTTTCCAGTAAAGGTATTCCAATAAAAGCCACTCCAACTACACAGTGTTCACCATGAACTCATTGTGCTAGAAAAGAGAAAGACTAAAGCTTATTGATGCCAAAGAGTTAGTGAGAGTATTTTGTTTCTTCCCATACAGACAAAAGAGGCAAGAGAGACTTCTACAATTTTCATTTTATTTACTGTAACCGATTTGACAAGAATTAATTGCATGCTTGAGCCCATCAGACCAAATCTGGGCTAAGTGGTCCATCACTACTTGGGACCAAGAAATACAAATAATACAACCTGGATACAGAATTTCCATGAACAACAACAAAAAAAAGTTGGTTTTTTTGTTGTTGTTGCTTTCCATTGCTTCTCAACATCCTTTTCACTTTTTGAGTAGCACAGCATGGTTGCTGCTGTCTTCCTGCCACTGCTCACCTTGGTTTAAGGTTGAGCCTTCCCCACCCTGTGCAGTGAGACCAACTCAATTTGGGCCAATCAACAGCCCCTAGACAAGAGGGAAAGGAGCTCTGGTCACATGTGACTTCCAACTGCACACCTGTGCCATAGAGTTTGAAGCACCAGCTTCAAAAGGATGCTCTCCTTGAAGAGATACAGTTGTAGGCACCTCAAGATTAATTGACTGGTTTAATTTTCTGCTCCGTAGCAACCATGTTGCTGCTTCTATAAATTCAGCTTTTGTGCTGTGCTGGTCCCAGGCTAGGCAGGCTGGCTGGCTCCAAGGCCAGGCAATAGCTGCAGTCATACAAGTTGCAGCTTGGGGAGGAGGTTCCCTTTCCAAGAGGTTGTTTCCATGTTCCACACAAGCCAGATCTCATGTAAGAGGAGATAACGAGTGACAGACCAGCCAAACTGCCTGGGTTTACAGCACAAGTGTTATAATGTATAATGGGATGGGAATGAAAAAGGAGGAGAAAGGTTTTGTAGGTTCTCTAAAGTAAAAATAGTAAATTGTAAAGCAGAATTTCTGCTTCTTTATGAGAAATGCCAGTGGGGCTCAAAATTAAACATTCAATGCCTTTGGTTTATTTCCTCTTCCCACAGGTTAGCACTTCAGATAGTTAAATACCATCTCTGTGGCCAGTTTGCCTTCACTAGTACAGAGTAATCCCTCCAGTAATTGTCTCAGTCACATGCTCCCTTAGAAAAATATAACATATATTCAAGTAATAGAATCCCAGGACTGGTAGGATAGTAAGAAGAGATGTCCTTCAAACAAAGAAGGAAAGGAAGCCTAAGGTAAATTATTTTGCTTAATCACCAGAAAGGGTTTTGATTTTTTAAGATCAAACAGCCTCCTCTGCTTCCACCTTTGTGGCTCCACATTTAAAAATGCAAAAGCTGACCCATTTGTAACACCCCATTTGTTACTGCTCTTCAAGGAGTCCCAGTCCCTCAGCACTCCTAAAGAGAGGCTTCTGGAGCTCTGTTATCCAATATCCTTGGCTCCCAAAATGAGCTGGCACCAGAGCTGACACAGGAAGACCCAGCCCTGCTGGCTCATTACTTTTGCTTTCTTTTTAACCCAGACAGGTTTTACAGCCCAGCTGCAGAAACAGCTGAACTGACAAAGTGGCAAGGGCTGAAGGAAATCATCTGGAAGAAGACAGAAAAGATAGAAACATCAGTGCTGTCAGGGATTTGATTCCCTGGTACTGAACATACTGAACATGGGAATTCCACCTCCCAGGTGAAGTGATATTGAAAATATGTACAAACTAATAGACTATTTGTATGGTTCAGTATTTGTACTACAAGCTAAGCCAACAAACTCCTAAGGAAAGGCTAATGCTAAAAAAAGTCAAAACAAACGAACAAATCTTTTAATCACAATTGGTTTCATCATGCAGATTGCTTAAATTTACATCTGCAAGCAGTGCAGGAATTTGAGAATACAGAATACATTTTACATTGTATTTGTATCAATTGTACTGGAACCCTAAGGGCATACTTTGGGCAGCATCTTTCCTCCATAGGTATAACACAAGCTTTCAGATGCTTTTATTAAGGCAAGAAAGAATGAATAAAACAGCAGACACAACATGTAGCAAATTAGCTATATTACATTTTGTAAGCAAAAAACACTGAACTGGCTACCTGAAGTCCAGAGAGAGGGGGCTAGAAATCAACAAGTCTGTTTGCACTTAGATTTTTCTGGATATATCTAACCAGCATCAGAAAAATTCATTACAAGAAAAAGAGTGCTGCAATAGAATTAGCAGTATTTTTTTGTGTATTAACAGTTAGCTAGCACATCCTAGGCAACCACTAAAGCAGGAAATTCTTCTCTAAATGTAATATAAACACTATTCTTGTTCTCCACAGAGGATTTTCTATGGAAGGGAAAATAACTAAGCAAAGAGTCTTGCGACACCTATAAATACTTACAAAAATAAATGGGGAACTGGATTTACTAGCACTAAAATAGACATAAAGGCCTTTTGGTTAGCTGCACATGGAAAATATTTAGTGTTACTGCACCTGGCACTAACTTCCCAAAGACATTTACAAAGATGGGATTTTATAGGGAAACACCATCATCCCATTACAATAAACTACAAAGCACTGAATTTTGTAACAGCTTTTAAAATATGCAGTTCTACTCCTCTAGATTACCAGAAGCAACATGAAAACTAGTATGTCAGGCATCTTGAACCTAGTTGGACAAGGCTGGCAAGATGAATAGGAGCTTTAATTTAATTACTGTACCAGCACCTGACCAAACAAAGGTGTGTCCAGGCTGAATCAACTTCATATACTAAGCCAGATGCTCTGCTTAATTTTAAAATGTGTAAACCTGGCATTTAACTATACCAAACCACTGAATAAAAAGGTCTGTGAGAATTCCATCAGACCTTCAAGAGGGATGAAGGTTTGGCCTTGTTAAGTTCTGTTCATATGCAGCTGTCACGGGGAAGGTTTAGGGGTCTTTCTATAAGAATGTGATTATTTAATTGTTTTTTAATTCCGGTACTGAACACAATTCAAGAAAATAAGAAGAAATGGCTCTTCTCACAGTATCAGCAGCTCAGAGACACAGTGGTACCAAAAGAGAGTCATTTACCATCTCTGCATGGCCAGAAGAAAATTCTAACTGTTAGAACAAAAAAATTCTCAACATGTTAACAAAAATCTACGATTTTATTCCACATGTTTTCATCAAGGAAGTGAAGGAGGTTGAAATTAATGAACAAAACATATCAACAAAAATTTCTGGTAAGAATAAAGCAAAGAATTAGCAATACTGCACCTTTCTGCACTCCAAAAACTTCAGGCTCACAAACTGCTTGAGGATAAACATCTTTTCAACAACACAAGTATTTTGTGTTAAATTGCTATACACAATTCAGATTTAAAAGGAGATAGGTGTACACCTTAGTATTTTATTAATCTAATGAATTGCATAAAAGAATGCCTATTATGAAACTATAAAGTCAAAAAAAAAAACCAAACCAAACCAAAAACCAGACTTTCTCAGTTGCTAATCCTAACAGATATTATTTAGAAGTACAAAGAAAATCCTTGGTCCTTTGTTTGGTTAAAAGAAAAATACAAACTCTACAAATTAACAAGTCCTACCCAGAACTACAGTATTTCTTAGGACAGATAACTTATGTTCCTTCTAGTCATATCTTTGTCAGGTCATCTTGGACCTTAAATGTAAGGGAAAGTAAGAATGGTGGGAAAAACATGTTTAATTACAGCAGGATTAAAAGACTTAAAAATTTTACTTTATATTGTTTTCACTTGCCCTGAAGTTTTTTTTACTTCTTGCTGATTTATCTAGAAGTGATTACTGAAAAAATATTTGACACATCACAGAGACAATCAAAATGGATGTTCTCATCCACGCTGCATTCCTTTAAAACGGGTGCATATTAAATTGTGATTCAACAAAATATAAGGCCATAAATCTCCTCTCCAAACAAAATCTATGGCATCTGCTTAGTCGAATTTATTTGTCCACTTAAGTGGGAGTTGGAAGAGAAACAGGTTCATCTTTTTATATAATTATTCTGTTGACCTGAAAGTTTGAAGCTAATTGTGCACAGTGTTACAGTAATTACTTAGGATTAACAGAGGTTTCAATCCATCTAAGATACATTACAAAATAAATACATGAATTAGTTTTAAAAATTACTGTAATTGTATTGCCTTACAGCAGACTACCAGTTAAAAGCTCTTAAATAACCTGAAGAGATGGTCCCTTTTCTTCAAGCAGAAATTTAATTTTTAAAATGGTATTTTAAAAGAGTTTCACATCAAACAAAGCTTTTGTAAATGAGCTTCAAAAAGATGAAGGATGAAGAGTTCTGCCACATTAGACAACTTTGTACAAGAGCAAGCATTCACAATTCATGCTTGCTTTTCACATTCCAGTCTGTTGCTCAGAAAAGCAGTAGTACCACAGGGGAAGAGCAGAAACAAAAACCTGGAAGAATCTCAGGCATGAAACTGGCAACCAAACCAGAGTACGAAAATACAAGTGCAGCCCTGAAACCACAACAGCTTCCAAAGCACCACCAGTTGCCTGGTTGGAAAGAGTATCTCTTATTCCTATGCTATTTTTCTAACATCTGTAAAATAAAAATGATGCATACATAGCATAAACTATCCAAAGGATTCCGGATGAGTTAAAGATAACGTCTTACAGTTAATAAGAGGTTTGTCTTGGAAGTTCTGTTTGGAATCTTGGTTAAGGCTCACTGCTTCAAGCACATAGTAAGAAGCAAAGGCAGTTAAAAACCTGGTAGAAATTTAATATAAATATTAAAAACCCAATGAAGTAATTTCAGTAGTTCATTGTCAAAAGGGTAAAAAACAGGTAACAGAAAAAAAACAAACACTCCAACCTGTAAAAAAGCTCTTCAAGCCAAACTTGTAGTGATTTCAAGAAAAATGCTTTATAGAATTACAAAAGAAAGACTCATTTAACACTTGCCCCCTACCCAGTCACAATTACAAGATGATGTGTTAAGAGCATTTCACAGTCTCAAGATGAGTCTAACTACAAAACTGGGGTTTTGATTTCCCATGCCCAGTGCTGCATGCAGAAATGATCCTCATGTCAGAGTGTTTATTGTCTACATGAGCCAACAAAGCAGCAAACTTTCAAAAATGCATTAGAATATAAGTTTATCATATAATACAAAAAGTATTTACATTACTGGACACTGTTTACAGACATTATTCCATCATACAGCCTAAGATACACACATATTTGCATTACAAACTGGCAATATTTCAAAAATCTTTCTAACATCTAAAAGGAAGCAACACGGGGACTTCCTGCACATCCCCAGTCACTGTCACTCCCAGTGTTGGTGGCACAGAAGCAATGGGATTGCAGGAGCCACTTCCACTGTTTGCACTCACTGAAGCATCCAGCAAGACACAGAAGAACTGAAATGTCAATTATCTCCCCGAGTTGTTTACAACCACCACCCTGGAAATAAGAGGCTGTCTTTGGTGGTGCAATCTCCAGCACACACCAGCTGTGTCAGCACAACAAATCCCAGTATTGTGGGACGGACTCCTCAATCAGCAAAGGAAACCATTGACCTTTGACACTACACTTAACATTCAGCTGTGGAAGATGCATTTTTATGTGCTCAGCTGTGATTTTGAAAGGTTTAGTTTCAAAGAATGACATTCAACCCCTTTCGTAGCTCCACTGTTCACCTAAAGGGACACCAAATTTGGTTACTCAGAAGAATAACAGATTTCTGCAAACCTCAAGCTTTCTATTAAATATGCCATGCTTTGCTAAGCTTGCCAAGCTGAAGATGGCATGATACCCTACTGGACCTGCCATACTAAAATTATGAACAGGTGTATTTACTAGCTCAGTACATTATTCATTCAGAAGAGGAACACCAAGTGTCAGACACTTCTCTCCATCACAACCCCACACAATACATCGAGGCATGGTACTGTAAGGTACCTCCACTGGTACTATAAGGACCTCCACTGAAAACACATGATGCAACCACCTGTAGCCAAACACTAAACAAATGGTAAAATGGGAGTGACAAGGTTTATACTATTTCTCTCCTTCTATCAGGTACTTATGTAAGCAAAAACTGGTTCTCCCACAGATTTTTTCCTAGGATCAAAGCAAGCACTTCAATCCAAGAGGTTTAAAATTTGAGGGGTATTGGGGGGGGAATCTGAAATTTGAACCCCTATCTTCATCTAGCCATGAAATGTTTTAGATGCTAAAGGGAATATCAAGAGCTTAAAAAGAATACACCATCCTTGTTTTAGAAAAATTCTGGACATGGGGAAGAGAACTGGAGGGGACAGTAAGTGCAATAAAAAATAAGAGACTGGCATAAGAAAGCTACAAGAAGTCTTTTTCAGTGACAAACACCACTGATAAATGTAAAACTTGGAAGAAAATGAACATGAGGCATCATGTGGAATGTTCATCTTTGGGAGACAATTTGATTTTGGTTTCTTCAACTGAACCATACATTTTTCTCTTCTCAGACTACACCACAAACATCTTGCAAGTAGTAAATCAGTGTGAGAGGAATTATAATTATCTTGGACAATTATTACTGTCTTCTTGGTTCTCTAATTCACAGGAGACAATTGTACACTCGGTGGATTTACTCTTTTGAGTCAACATATGACACTTTGGGGTTTTTTGGGTTTTTTTTTTCTTTTCTTTTTTGTTGTTCTAACTTGAATGAGCTATAAATCATACTGTGTTGTGTGGGTTAACACTGCTATCACCTGTCCCAGTCCTTGCTCCCAGGTACCCTACAGTAAAGAGAGCAGCAAGGCACCAGCTGCTGGCTTTTCTGTTGAACAGAGAAACTACAGATGCATCTGACAGCCTTACTTTTGTTATATAAGATACGGATATGCTTGCACTGTGTAAAATTTTACTTCACAACTAGCTATGTTCCCTTTGATGCAGCAAATTTAAAAGAAGTTATTCTACAAACCAGACTATCAAAGTCCTGTTTGCTGATTCTGCATTCCTCAGAGACCCCTATGAAGCCAGAAAACAAGGGACTACTCAGCAAAAATGTAAAAAATTCTGGGTCAGATGAGCATGTAGACTTAACTGATACTTCTAAGTACCATTTTTATGACCAGGGGGCTATTCACAGGGTTTTCTTAAGAAGTTTAATTGTAGCCTCTTGCTTTAGACTCCATATCTCCTCCTCTCCAGTTCCCAGGTAAAAAAGCAGCCAAAGAGATACCAGCAACCAAATGGATGAAGAACCAGGGGTAGGGAAAAGCACATTGCTCAGAGAAATCCTGTCTTGAACCTACAGGAGCAAACCCAGAAGAGCAACTGCTGTGACCTACTATACAGATGTTTAAAGAGAAAAAAGAGCTGCCTTTTCAAAACTAAACAGTAGTGCAGTGCAAACTATAAACTTAAACAACAGTAAAACATGCTAAAGAAGTAAACAGTTGTGCATACTTCAGACATCAGTTAAGTAACTTAGCAGTAAGAGTGCTCTGGCTGAACTTGACCCTTTCAAGGAAGGGAATTTTCTCTCCAGACACAAGAGTGAGCATCCTCCAGAACTGAGTATTCTGCACCTGATTCAATTGTGCCAGGTACAATCAGGTCAGATTTAGGCAAGATTAAGAGAAGATAAAAATCACTCAGTTCCTGATAAAGAAGGGAGCTGAAAACACAACTACTGTCACTTTCTGACACACAGGTAAAAACCAAGATATAAATGTAATGTAAAATTACTACTGGCATTATCAGGGTTCAGCCACAAGAAGGAGAAGTCCAGCTGCAAAATGCTGATTTCGAAGATCTCTACACACATCACCTTTTGAGCACATTAAGAAAATTGCTTTTCTCTTTTCTCATTGCAGCTACATAAAATTACAATCCAGTTTGGGTTGTAACAAGTAATAATAAAACAAAGTAGGTTTTTTTACATTTAACTACAGACTGTGGAGTCAGCAAGTGTTGCTTAAATGGAATTTAGGTTTCAGATATTTAGGGATTTAATTTAAATATGCAAACTAAATCTTTTGGAATAGCAGACAGGTTTTAAAAGAGGTAAAAACAATACTGGACAGACACATATACAAACAAAGAAACCCTTCAAGAAAGTTTAATAAAAGGAGAAAATTACCAGATGTAGTAGAACTACAATGTAAGCAAAGTTAAAATAAATTTAGTTTGAAGCCTAAAACTAATTAACAGCATAAGTTCTAAAAGTATGACCATAGTGAGACATCGCTAGCTTGAGGAATATGGATCAGTTGTGCTGAATAATTACATAATTGCCTTAAGTGTAATAGTTGTGATATTTTTATTACAAGGTACCATTTAACCATAAAGTAGGGAATAATCACAATCAACTGTCCTCTCTGAGAAGTCAGAAACAACCAGCTCTGTCTGGCCAGCAAAGAACCCAGTGCTCATGGTGCTAAGATGTTCCCTACTGGGAACAGATCACCAGCTGCTAGGATTCCAGGAGCTAACACAGCATTAACAACATGGATGTAAAGGACAGTTCATGCACAACTGTTTAGCATTGCTGAGTTCTCTAACTGAAAATTTAACCTTTTATGTTGAAAGCCAACTGTTACAGTGAAAAAAAAAATACTGCCAGGAAAGGCCTTCCTGTATGTATAGGATAGGATATTGTTATAAAGTTAAAATACTGACTATTTTTTCCTATCCCTCTTGCAGCATTCTTCCCTCTGCATATCCATGTAGCAGCTTAAGAAAATCCCACAAGCAGCTCCAGCAATTTTAGGAACTTCAAGGAATTAGCTTTTTGCCTTCCAGAACAACCAAGTCACAATATCTTGTGGTTGCTAATATAATGCAAGTGCTCAGACTATGAAATGTGCCTTGCATGGGTATTCATGATGTATGAGCAACTAGTTCCATGAGGTGTTATTGCATATGCAAGGCCACACTTGAAAAACCTGTTAAATGTGATATTGGGCCTTTCAACAGCAGGGTACACTTTTAGTATTTCTTGACAAAATACACAGGAATCCCTAAGATTTGCTTTTAGTCTCTTTGCAGCACTCATGTAATCATGTAGCAGCTTATAAGCAGTATGAACAGGGTACTCCCAAGGGTTAACTACGAGCCTCTAAGTCCACATGTCTAACGCTCTTGACCATGCCCTTCATATTGTTTGCCCATCTCTTTTACAGAGGAACAAAAAAACCACATTCTTTCCAAAAACAGTAAGTGTCTAGAAACCAGAGGAAGGGGAAAAAAAAAATTAAAAAGAATATGACAGTGCAGGATAGATGATACACAGGAAGTGGTGTTCCACTATAAATGTACCTTTAAAACTTCATCATTAATATTTGTCTTTGTGCTGAAGTAGAGAGATTACTGCTGAAGTTTCTCTTGGTCATTGGACTTTATTGTCTCATCAAATTGAAATTTCATTAAGAGGTAAATGTTGATACAAAAGTAAGCAGCTGTAGTTCTTCACTGGGCCATCCAAGTAGAGTTAGAAGAGAAACAGCTTTTTTTTGTTTAAAGAGATATTAATTATGAAATACTTCTAAAAAGTGTAAGAGAGGCATGCCTCCACAATTACCTTTTTTAGCTGAAGACCTAGAATAAAACTGAGAGGGAAAAATTATCTTAAAAGAATGATTGCAATCATGCTTTCCCAGAAATTATTTGTGAGAACATCCAGCAGTTCCCAGATGATGTTTAGTGTTTTAAGAACAGAACTCTTTCTATTCTGATTGCTTTTTATTAAAATCAAAGAAAGATATATTAAGTAAGAGATAGAAGATTATTTTAAATTACTTATGGGTCCATCAAAGCCCATAAATTCTGCTAGAATAACTACACTATTCAGAGACTATTAGGGCACAACAGACACTGAACTTCTACAGACTTAAAATCACTTTCTTGCAAAAAATTGTCTTTGATCAGGTCTAAGGCACATATGGATAATTATAAAAAAATAAACTGAAAGCTGTAATCTGTCATGCTGACCAAAAAAAAAAAAAAGCAAAGTCCCTACCTATAGTCCTACAGTCACAGGACTGTTTCAGCAGATACTTAGATGTGGAAAGTTTTCTTGTATCAGATTACATTATCATTAAACTGTAGACAGTCACAAAGCATTCAGCTATAGCTCCTTAAACTTTTCTTCCAGTTTAGCTTTTTGTACTGTAATCTCTAATGTATCTCTAGTAAATCTCTTTTAAAATAGGAGCTTCTGCTATGTTGGAAACTGCTTAGACTGGTAAAATAGAAATTTTGTTCAGTTTCACTTTGCAACAATTTTCAATAGATACTTAAAATCTTCTCAGGTAAGTAAGTATCTGGCTGCCAAAGAATAAAGCCCTTTGGACAAGCCTCTCCAAATAGTTTATATAGATTCTCTCATTACTTTTTAGGGAGCAGACAGAGGGAGATGTAGGTACTTTACCTTTTACTCACAAGCATTGTTATAATAGCCACATGAACTGCTTATAGGACAAGTGAAATCAGGAAGATTCATTAAACCTTTTAAGCAGTTGCATAAAACATTTCTGCAGAGAACTGTGGCAAAGTCAACATCCTGTAGTCTCCCTGCTCTTTAAGCCAGCTGGCTAGCCTCATCCTTCCCAATAACCCACTCTTGGGAATTTCTGATTTAGGACAAAGCCCAGTAAGCCACATAGGTATTATCACAGAAACATTAAGTCTATTCTCTCCCTTAAAAGAACTTTTGCTTGGCTATAACCCTGCAAAGCAGCTCAAATTCTTCAGGATGTGTCCTCCTTATTTGCTATTCACCTCACTCTGCTACACACACCTATGAGGCTGTTGCCAGAGTCCTGCCCCAGGGATGGCAGAAGGAATTTTCTACTGCTCCTAGACTAAGGAGGGGAAAAGCAGAGTGATCAAAGAGCACAGGCACTCCAAAAGGCTGTTACTTGAGGGGAAGTGAGGGAGGACATTAGTAGGTGTTAGCAAAAACCAATGCTGGTCTCTCCCTTTTCAGGGCTGGTTATACCAACAAAGAGGGAAGGGAAAGAGGCCGGGGCTCTGCCTGCTTTGAAATTTCAATGCCCATAGTGGGAATTGCATCTTGAGCATCTTTCAGGGCTTTCATCACCTACTATCTATTCTGTAAAAATCACTACATGCAAAAAATACCTTCAAGTTAAAAATAAAATAATCATAGCTTGAAATCAGTGCAAGGAAGGTTTTGCCAAAGCATGATTTCAGATGTTTCCGACATAAAAACAATTCAGAGGGCAGAAGAAATTCCCTAAAAATTGAAGGAAATCCCCTAGTTAAGTTGTAGCTATTGGCAAATTAAGCTTAACTTTGCAGGTCCTCGTGACTGCCTAGATGTGAGGAAAAAAATCTACTCTAGAAACTGTGAAACTTTTCCCAGTAAAGAGTTTTTTTGTTAAAATAAAATTTAAAAAATGTAAATCAAGTTTTGGAACAGGTATTTCCAAAACTCTTGTAGCTGTCTGTATACACGGAAGACATCAACAAAACCAAAATAAGCATTATTATATATTATATATTATTATATAAGCTTTATATATATATTATGCACAATAGATGTTAAGATATTCACCTACTAGGGCATGCCACATGGAAGCCAAAATATTTCAAGTTTAAGTGTGTTTTTATCTAAACACTATCCCAGTAAATGAAGTGGAAACAAAATAATAATGACTCCATTAAAACTCCTCATTTTTCTAGGCAAACAAGCCAAAATTATTTCCCCATCCCCACAGGAAACATTATTCTTAACTGACTGGCAGAAGGACCCTACACAATTTACATTTTCTGCAAGAGTCTGAGAGGAAGCCACCATGACATTTGTAATTGTGCAAATTACAAGCATTTCAGTTCAGTGTACTGACTGGTTCAGCAAAAGGAAACAAAAAATCCAGTCCCCATCTCCCCCCACCTCCACCAGCTATAAATCTGAGCTACACAAAAAGACACCAAGTCATAAACCTTACATAAATTCAGTGCAAACTACCAGCTCGGGTTTCTTCATCTGAGACACTTATTTGTGCTCTGGGTTAAAAAGAAACCAAGATTTGGGGCACTGAGATCTGGAATTTTTTCTTACCACAAATACAGCAAGTAGCTTATAGGTACCATTTTAGCATCACATTTCTAGTAACATTTATATTTTGTAAAAAGGAACAGTGACATAAATTCTGATTTGCACATATCTTTTCAGTTCTGAACTGAAAACAAAACAAAAAAAAACCCAGCCAAATCACACCTCAATTTAAGCTATTTTCTTTTAAAACACTCTCCAGAATCACCCTCTCCCAGCTCTTTCAGCTAGAATGTACAGTTAGAATTGAACTCATTAGCTACTTTTGACTGCCTAGTTATGGCCAACCTTGCAATTTCATTATGAAGCTATCTAATGAGTCTGCACATAGACAAAAAACTAAGTTAAATGGAGAAATAACAATAGCCTAAGAAAGAGTACAGTGGAGTCATTTTACAAACCTATCTGAGTGGAAAAACACTTAGTATGTAACTCTCCTTATACAAAATTAGATTGTTAACCCAGTGTCACTTTTTAAGAGCTGAGATTCAGTGACTGGTGAGCTCACAGCTCTGAGTGATTTAAAGCAAACTGTCTGCCATCTGCCTGATATTAATCATTTTAGTCTGCAAATTTGGAACAGGACAATGCTGTTGCAAATTACAGTCAACTCCCTTATATTTTTGCTGAGTAACACAGCAAAACACTCTTATTTAGGAGAATGAGCTTGATAATTGGAAGGAACAAAAATGAGAGAGAAAAAAAAAATAAGCTGAGGAAGCCAAGGGGAAGAATGACTCTGAGTAGCTTTCTAGTCCAGTTTATGCAGAGTGATTTCTTATGTTTTTATAAATACATTGCTTAGCTGGCTAGGTGTGTAATTACTCCAGCCATATGTATGTGGATAACTGCAGGTACCTAGAGGTACTACAGGAATCCAACTATAGGACAGCTATGAATAGTCATTAGGTTTAGAAACACATGGAATGAGCAAGAGACTTACACAGTGAGTATAAAGGACACTACCTGCAAGTTCATGATATTGTGCATTCTGTAGACATAAGAATCTCACTCATTTAAAAGGTTTTAAGGTTCAGCTCAGAGGGCTTGCAAACATGAGGAGAATTTTCAAAAAAATTCATAAAATAAATTGTCCTAGTTGTACTAGGAACTAGCTTGTGGGTTTTGAGTACTAAGACTGACAACAGCAATCCTGGCAGATTCTACAGGACTGGGACTAAATGAAAAAAACCAACCAGCACCTCTGCTACGAAAGCCAATAAAGTCAATACAAAATTAAAATGTGCCTTCATGCAAGAGTGTGGCCCTGGTTCCCACTCCTCAAAAAGCCAAGCTTTAGATTATAAAAAAATAATGTCAGAAGAAAACAAGATGCAGCAAAGGACACAGAGAAATTTTGAACCTTTAAGCAAAATTCTATTTCAGCTGCTACAGCACAGCTGACCCCTCTGACCATGGGATACACAGGTAGCTTCTGGGCTACTTTGGGAACACAGAAAGGAATTGCTGCATGCCAAAATCTACTTTTCAACATTCCCATCTCTGGGGCCAACACAAAAACTACACCATACAGAGCAACCTGGTCTTGATCCAGACAAGCCCCAAGGAAAGTCCAGCAATGAGGAGCTGACCCTCCTGAGAGGTCACTCTTCACAGAATCACAGAATCACAGAATCCTAGGGGTTGGAAGGGACCTCGAAAGATCATCTAGTCCAACCCCCCCTGCCAGAGCAGGGCCACCTAGAGTACATCACATAGGAACGTGTCCAGACAGGTTTTGAATGTCTCCAGTGAAGGAGATTCCACAACCTCCCTGGGCAGCCTGTTCCAGGGCTCTGTCACCCTTAGACTGCACAGCTTTGAAAGTCTCTATGAGAGGGGCTGGAGGTGCTACTTTTGACATTGAGATAGCTTGTACTCTACACCACTTTGTAGTAATACACACGGGGCACAAATTGGAAGCATCTGATCTTAGATATCATCAACAAGGTGGGACAAAAGCTTAGGAACCCAAGATCAGCTTTAAAAGTATTGGTTTTCATTTCTATATTACATGCAAATGCTGTTAGAAGTCAGATACGCAGAGATTTAAAACACAGCTGCCAACCTGTATAAAGGTTTTCTGTTTATCCAGGAATACAAGGCTTTTTACTAATATAGTTAAGAAATTTTAAAATTAGGTATCTCAGATACAACTCTGAGAGTTGTGTAATCAAAGGCCACTTAAAAATAGATATTAAGTTTGCTTTTCTGAATCTTGCTTCATGCAACCTATTTCATGACCGTTTATTTTCCTGTTGACAGCTGAGGTCAGTGCAAGAGCAGTATGTCATATCTCACACTTCAGGAGTTTATGCAATAGCTGGCAACCAGACAGTATTCCTGACATCTGGGAACTCATTTGCAAGAAAAGCTGGTGAAATGAGGCCATCCTGTGTTATAAACACAAGTCTAATGATACCTTCCAGCCTTGCAGATCACTTTTTATAGTGGAAACTCTGCAATTATGTGTTTAGTTTCAATTGTCATTACTAAGTCTTTCCTATGCTCTTACTTAATCAATGAAACAAACTATCAATTTACAAGATGCTCTAAAACACTTTGAGAAGTTACAATACCAGAGAAAGATTTAAAGCAACTGAATAATGAAACCTTCTATCTCACACACAGAGACGGAAATACCATGGGGATAATCACCCCTCAAGATTCAGCTCTGTGTATTTTAGAACTTCTACAAACCAGCAGCTGTGCTGAATCATTTTTGTTACAGCAGCAGACACTTATGCACAATCATTCAGTAAATTTATGTACTATCTACTCAGACATTTGCCCAATTTTCCAGTAGCTTGCCACTATACCTTGACGTGGTAGGAGTTACATGTACATCCCAAGGTAGCATACAAATACAGTGTCTTGGAAAGGCCCCTATCAGCCCACTTTGCCCTCCACATAAAATAGTTCCAAATAGAAGCACTTTGCTGGAATATCAGGTTTTTGTCCTTATTCATCTGACACCTTTGAGGCCCTTCCCTCAGGTTCCCATTTCCTTTTTGTCATGGGTGTTAATTATTAGAATATGAAGCACACTGAGAAGTTTCGTATTGTGAAAAAACATTAGCTTGTTTTCTTGGGTTTCTATTTCATTTTATTTTGACTCCTTGAACCAAATGTCCTGACTGCATTTGCAGTTTGAAGCTGTCTGAAGGAAAGCTATCCTACAAGCCTTTGCTGCTTGCTTTGCAGGAATGCCAGCAGACCACTCTAGAAATTGTCACACTATCCTGGCAACTGTCACAAGCAAACGACAGCAGCATGTTACCACTTCCCCCCATGGAAGCAATCCATATTTCTACTCTTATTCACTCAGGAGTGACACCATCTCACATGTCATCACGTCAGGCAGTGACACCACATTGAACCTCACTCCAATGCTGAGCTCAGTCGTGAACCATGCAAAATAAAAACACAAGGGAAGAAATACCCATAAATGTGCTTAGCTCACCACTTGACTCATCCAGATTGAATACAAGCATCCTGGAATGTCAATGTGCCCTTCCAGTATTTTTTTCATGAAGGGGGACCCTGGGACAGAGCTGAGTCTGCACTCTCCTCCTAACTCTTACATTCTACAGTTCTGGAGACTTAAGTATGGATATTTAAGTACGGATGCTCAAGGATTTGTTCAGCATCAGGATTTGTTCAGAAACAAGCACCGAGGGCACGGATGTTGAGTAGTCCCCAGTTTCAGGAGATATTGATCATCATCTTGCTGATCATGCACCCTGATTGCTGCTCTCCTCATATCCCACAACAGCAATATACAGTTGGCAGCCTCCTGACCCTGATGCTGCATTGCTCTGCTGGCAGAGCAGCTCCAGCTGCCTCTCTCACAGCATTAGGTGATGAACACTACTGCAATTTCCTCACTGCCCTGGGTGGATTTTCTGGGAAGCCTGGGTGTTGAAGACCAGAATGGACAATTAGGGGAACAATAAGAAGTGGTCTACTGTGGAGACAGAAGGTTCAGAAGAAGACTTGGCAGGAGCAATGGAAGGTGGACAAAGTGCAGAAAAAAAAAGAAAAAAGAAAAAAGTGCAACTATAGACATGAAGGAACATCAAAGCTGCTACTAGAAATCTGACAGTTGCTAGCAAGTATAAAGGTGTCCATTTTATTTGGCTTCTTTAACAGCGTAAGGAGCCTTCTGAGATTGTCACTTCAGATCAGTAACAGCAAAGCTGTACAAGTTAACCATAAGCTACAGGACTTCACTTATTTGGGTCCCATGATCTGGACCCCTACTTGCCCAAGGTGTCTAGCCAGAAAAGATCATCTCAGCTGGTCTCAACTCAAAAGAAAAAAGAATTTATCCATTTGTGCTAGACTCTGCAATCCGAACTCTATTCTCACTCAACATCCCTTACTCCTGTACAAGAAGCAAACACACATAAAGACACCAATCCATAAATATACATAAAAAATAATATTATCTTTGCAACTATTTCAATACTTTAACATGCTTGTTAAAATACCAGCACAGATGACCAGGAGTTTGGTCTGTTCTAACAACTGAGTAGATGAAGGACCATGTACTGATACCAGAAAGCATGGGTCATTCTATATATAGAGAGAGAGAGTCCATGGTTCAAAAGCCAGAGTGTTGGGGAGACTTTATGATAAATTAGTACTTTCACCCCAGGGAACTGACAGCTCAGTTCCTGAAAGCCTTCAGTGACTCAAAATTATAAGAGTCTCCATTTAAGTTCCAATTTAGCAAAGCCTGAAGAAATCAGTGTGTGCAAAAGACAAGAGTGGCAGACTCATTATACAGCCCCTTCATTTTGCATCACTCAGGAATTCTGAATCAAGATGCTGTACAGCTGGTGGAGATATTCACAAGACTTGGTCTGAAGAAAAGTAATAGTTGATTTGAACAATATTATTCCCAGGCTGAGTGAATCTCTGTGTTGTTCATGAATAAGGGTTCCTCCTTCTCACACTTTCTTAGCAACTGCCTATGTACATCCCACAAAGAAAATAATTAGGTTTTGTTTCTTTGTTATTCAACTTCCCATCCCCATGATGAATTTAAAGCACTCTGCCTTTCCACAACAATCAAATGCTGACTTTTTTAATACAGCAGTGTCCAGATATAAACTCGGGGAGATCATGATCTGTTACTCTAGAAAGTGTTACTCTTGATGTATCAAGAAATATCAATTTTTTAAATACTTAAGCCTGGTCTACTTTATAATTTAAGTAGTTTACTAGCTGAAAGTTATATTTGCAATGTTATCAAATTGTTCTTTTTTAAATTGAGACTTAAAAAAAATCTAATTAAAAGCAAAGATATGCTTTCAAGGTATCTATTTATATTCTTGAGTTGGGTGGGTGACTACTTTTAGCACAACTAGTAACCTTCAAATCTTAAAAAAAAAATAAAAATAATTGTATCTTTTTTCTCTAGAAAATGAAAACAAAAGTTACCTATTGCCTAAAACTTATCGCTTGGTCAATCTTGCCTAGTTTGGCTTTTATTTAATTAGTTTCAGCTGTGTTTAGAATACAGATTTCATTATGCCAAGAGGATCTTTTTTTGTTCCTATTTTGCTCATTTTTTGCATGGGAGTTCCCTGGCAGTTGTTTAATTCTCTCATCTATTGTAAGAATTTTGTCATCTTGAGATACCTTTCCTACCACTGTGTCAGCTCTCTCTGATTATTGGATTTTAAAATCAGGGCATAAACCCTCCAATTGCAAACCATCCTGCTTCTACACACTGTCAAGACCTAGTAACACATGTACAATAGATTATGTGCTTTTTTCCAAGAAAACTATGAAATGATAATAAATTTGCATTGTTAGTGTACTAAGTTTTTATTGGACTATAAGAACCCTTCTCCTTCATAATCTAAGTCTTCAGATTCCAAACACAACTTTTGAAACATCCTTTGTCATCCTTAAGAATTTACAGCCAGAGCCATTTTCTCCTCTTTTAACAAAGAGAGAGCCCACCTGACACACCTGGTACATTTGGGGTCACACTGTAAAGCAAAGCAACTCCCTAGCTGAACAGTTTAACAGCATATATTTAGTTTCCCTTCCTCTATGCCATTCCCCTATTCCATCTATGAATGCTATATAATGTGGATTCTGCTTAAGAAAATACATTGAAGGTTAAGTTTTTGTTTCCATATCAGAAAGAAACCATTAGAACAACTTTGGAATAGCATTAGAAAAGAGCACTTCCTCCAAATCAATAAGACAAAGAACTCGGCAAAAAGCATTCATTCAGGATAGAGGGAAACAAAAACAAGTTATCAATCTCTGTTCACGAGTTTCTTCAGAATGAATTAAGAAGAATAGTTTTCCTGCAATTTTTCTAATCTTTTTAAAAACTGCAACATATTATATCAGTTCCCTACTCTACTATAACATTTTGCATTAAATTTCCCTTTTTAAAACAGTCAAGAAAGTACCAAAAAACTACCATGACACATTTCAGCAAAGGTGTTGGGGGAACCAAGAGGAGGTACCTCCAATATTTTCAAACAGAAGAGGTATAAAAGGAGAGGGGTCTGTCTCCATTCAGTTTTTCTCATGTTTACCTTTGAAGGTCTGTTCTATTAGAAACATAAAATTCAAACTGAAACAGAACTATTAAAGGAATTCTTAAAATTCTTCTGCTCTCAAAAAGTGTCAGAGACAAACAGTACAAAAAAAGTAATGTTTTGATACAGGGGTCTGCAATCACTGGAAGGTTTAGAACACAAGGATAGCATTGCACACGAATTGAACTACTACTTTACAGAAGCTGATTAGCAAAGGTGGAGGGTAGTTTTAATTTTTTCCCCCCTTTTTAAAAGTCCTCAGTGCAACCCAAATGCTTTGCAAGTGTTATATGAGTCAGGCTGTTATAAGTGGCATTTTTGGTTCCTAAACTGTCATGAGTTCTCATCATACAAATGTCTCTTGTAAACATTTCCAGTAGAAGAGGTATAAATCCAGAGTCTGTTCCCACTGCATTCCCATGCTCAGCAGTTTAGATTGCACACAATCCAGTCAAAATTCAAACCCTGAAATTTATCCTTCTTCACCAGTTCAAAAATGTGGTGACTTGCTGGACATTTCACAAAAGACAATTTCTTCCCATTTTTCCTCTAAGATGATGATGGATGTCTTCAAGCATAAAAAAACTTAGTGCTAGCAAAGATTTGACTAAAAGAATTAACTTCATTCTGAGTTGCTTATAAAACAAGTTTAAGGAGCCTAAATATAAAGGCTGCTGATTTTGAAGTACTTAGTACATTTAAAAATCCTACTGAACTTTGGTTTAAATAAAAAGCAGTAAGTTGATTTTTCCCCCCCTTTTTCTTTTTTTTTACAAAAAATTGTAGCTGACAATTATGAACTTGTACAGCTTTCATTCAGGTCCATAGAACTGGGGTCACCCCTCAGCATTAGTATTTACCTATCTGCAAACTTGGTTCCAGATCTGTGAAAAAATTCTAGTATGCTAAGTGTGCCCTTAGGAACACAAAGTACTATTATGTAAATATGGGTTTCTGCCATGTGTAAGTCTAAATCTGTGCAATTTATGACCCAGGCACTGTTCCTATCCCACAGCAAATTAACTCCCTCTTAACCATATTGAGAAGATAACAAATCCTACTTGCATTTAAAAAGAAAGCACCTTTATAATTGCCCCACGTCTGTTCCTCTGCTGAACAGAACTTTTCAGAGTAAGACAGAAGTATCAAACAAGTTGGGAAAGCAATGTCCATTCAGAGCCTCACACAAAGAGATAGAAAGTGGAAATTTCTAATCCAACCATGCTTCAGAGCAGAATATTCTGTGTTCTCCTTTGAAATCTACAGATCTGAAAAAGCTTAAGATGGGGTGGGAGGGAAGTCTTCACTGGGAGTATGAAGCCTTCAGGTTTCCTGACCTATCGGTTTACTAGAGGTGAATTGTGCTTATTGCCGACTGTAGATGCTAAAAAATAGCCTCTGGGATTTCTCTATCACACCAGATTTTCTTCTTGCAGTGGCATACCACTTTTTCAGGGCTTTTTTTGCCTCCTTATTCTCCAGAGTCTATAAATACAGCACAGGTTTAAGCAATCAAACACTCATTGAAAGCCTCCTATTGTAGAATGACTTCTTGGTCAAGTCCTAGTCTCACACACTCACTGGCAAAAGAGGAGCCTGAAAAACACAGCTGGATTCCACTCATAAAAGAAATCTTCAGGTGCTCATTGTGTGCCTTACAGTTTTAGTCATGTTTTGTTTTCAGGAGGCAAAGTGAGCAAGGGGACTTATTAATAGGTTTATGTGAAACCAAAATTCATCCAACAAAATTCTAATGACTTCAGCATGAGTAGGAGACTTAAAGAGGCTGACCTGAAGTTTGTGAAATTACATTAAAGGAGGTCATTCTTACCTTCATTTTTAATATTCAATTTATATTTTAACTAGTTTTAAAATTTGAAGCAGTTCCTGAAGTCCCAGGATTGTTCACAGACACAAAACTGAAGCCTTAAACATCTTTACTTCGTACACAAGTATGATCATGTTCATGGAAAATATCAAGTGAAAATAAGGACTTTGTATGGCTTCCACTGGAGCACTGTAGAATAAGATTAGGGACTCACACAAAATCATACTCTTAATAACTTGGAGCCCAGTGAGCAAGAACAACTGGAACCACCAATTGCTGGTTTCTCCCTCCCACACTTCCCTCAACAGACATGGAGATGTCTGTAAATAATTTGTGCAATCATGATTTTGAACTGAATATACTGCAACCAACATATTTATGATAATACACAGGGTGCCAACATGCAAGCCTTCAGCAAATCTTGCACAATACAAACAGTGGTTTCATTTGTAGACACAAATGCATATTATAATATCTGAGTAACTTTGACGCTTTGCTTTATCTACATCTCCACAACATTTGCAGTGTGTTAATACATGTGGCCCTGTCTAGACCATGATATAACATTAAAAACAAACTCATTTCATACTGAGGTTAATAATTAGAGCCACAGACAGCCTGCAAACACTTAGAATGATACAATTTATGCAGATTTACAGTTACAAATCTTGCATGTGTGCCAAAGGACTTAAAAAATGCATTGGCTACATTCTGAAGATGTTTCACCATGATTGTGTGCTTAATTTTTTAACCTATTTGGAAGCTTTGCAGTAGCTTTTATCCTTCACCTGGTTCACACTGAATATGCACATTGTAAGTGGCAGAATTTTACATTAAAAAGTAATTACTGTGTATGGACTTAACTGCTTTATACACTGTTCACTAGCAACCTCTTCCAAAGTTTGATATCATACTTAGGCAGTGTACCAAACATTCTCCTTGCAATTATGCTTGCTCTTACAAAGTTGATGGGTAGATTTTCCATTTGCTGTCTCTTGCAGCCCCAAGGCACACATTAATTCAATCACTGACTACTGTCTCCCTGATCTGCTATGGAATTAATTTCCTAATTCTTGTCTCCAAAGGTTCATGCTTAGACATCTCAGGGAGGACAGGGATTTGACTTTCACAGATCCTTCAGTGACAGCATTCTGACGTAGCCAAGTACCTTTGCTCTGTCTTCAGCAAATGTAAATAAGTCCAATAAAACATAAAACTTCATTTCATATGAACGCACACCAGAAGTTGGTACAGAGTAAGCACCATATTTCTCAGAGTGAAACTCAATAGCCCAGTGTCACCATCCATAACTATCAATATTTTATATTTTGTTTGTGAGAAAATATTAACCACATCTACATCCTACAGATTGCAAAAGTAATCAACTGATGAAAATAAGTTTGATACATTTTAAATAGTGTAAACAGAAACTTGGGAGCCAGGGTTTTGCTGATTCAAGAGGCAATTTTTTTATTTTCAATGTATCTACATTACATTTCACCTCATGGCTCTTGAGTCATCACTTGTATTCATATCCCATTTTGTGTGGATATTTTGTGGCTGTGTTGCATGGTTTTTTGTTTTGGTTTTTTTTGAACTTGTGCTCTTTTGGCAGGTTGGTTCCATCTACAAGGTTTCCACTAAGGGAGAAACCAGGAACCGCCTCTGCCTGGCGCAGTGTTCCCTTGAGCCGTGCCCTTCCCCCACTCTACGTCCAGGCTCCTTTCTGGCTCAAAAGTCAATAAATTTAACTTGGAGGGGGGAAACAGTCCATTTTACCACACATTTACCACACCATATCAGCCAAATTAAAAATTTATTATGTAGAATCACTACTTTTTCCCCCTAGCTACTCAGTATCTTAAAGCTTGGAGCTTCAGCTCTGCGGTGTCTTCCGTCCAGACATGTAATAGGGCCTAATTACAAGATGAATTGCAGATTGCTGCTTCCCAGACAGACCTACTCCAGTAGACATGAGAACTAATAAAATGGACACCCAACTAACCCCCAAAATAAAAACAAACTAATAACGAAAAACCTACCACTGATGAATCTGCTTTGAGACTTTCTTCTGGCTACCTTCCTTTCAAGGTGACCCATAATATGTCTTGCCCTCCAGCTAGCAAACCTGCAAGGCCACCCTCCCAGGCTGAGGAAATACCAACCAGACACTCTGATTGAATAAGGAAAATCACAGGCTTTGAGTTGTCCAGCTATCCAAGAAATATCCAAAGTCATGGGCACTTATTGCCATTAAGAAATACAAATGAGATTTATGTTTCGTAATCCACAAAACCAGTATTTGAAGTACTCATACAAATACCTGAAGTACTGTACAAATACCTGAGAGGAGGTTGTAATGAGAGTGGGTTTGGTCTCTTCTCAGTGGTGACAGATGGCAGGACAAGAGGAAATGGCTTCAAGTTGTGTCAGGGGAGATTTAGGTTGGGTATCAGGAGAAACTTCTTTACAGAAAGGGTTGTTAAGCACTGGAACAGGCTCCCCAGGGAGGTGGTTGAGTCTCCATCCCTGAATCTGTTTAAAAATTGTCTGGATGTGGTGTTTGGGGACATGATCTAGTCGTTGGTCATCAGAAATAGGGTAATAGGGTTAGGAAGAGGTTGGACTCAATCTTGAAGGGTTTTTCCAGCCTGAGCAATTCTATGATTTGAAGAGGCTCATTGTTTTAGAAGTACACAATCTGGAGAATATAGTCAGAGAGATATGGAGATATATGATATATAGGATATCATATATCATGATATCATATATGGAGACAGATCCATACACCCTATATTTTTTTAAAAAATCATTGTTCAAGCTTCCTGTTCATTAGATTTGACTTTGCACTTGCATTAAACCAGAAATAACTTCGGTTTAAGCAGTTCCTATTGGTGGCCTCCACCCTCACTCCCTAGCCTGAGAGCTGAGGAATACAAAAATTAACATGAAGCTTCCTTCTCCCAAAGGTTTTGTTTAATTTTGGAAGTGTCAGAGTAACATAAATGTTATATTTTGTTGCATATTTTCCATCAGCACATGGCATATGCTGAGAAGGGAAATAACATTTGTTCGTCATTACGACTTTACAGCAGAGGAAGCAGAAATAAAAAAAGGAACCAAATTAAACCTGTAATTCGCAGATCTGGTAAATACTGTTCTCTGCTATCCAAACTAGATTTAACAGTTCAAGCTTGATACAAGTTACTTCTCCAAACCGCTGATTTCTTGCAAACTGAGATAAAGTAGTTTTTCATCAAGAGCACCTGCACATGAAAAGTTTGACATATCCAGTTGGGAAAAAACAGCTCCCATGATTTGTCACTTTCAAACAAATCCTTAAATACAAAACTTTGACATTTCAACACTGCAATAAGTGATAGGAATAAAAACCAAAACCAAAGGGCTCAGACATAACTGAAGCAGACTGAGACATTTAAATGTTTGCAGATTCAAACTTCCATTAAATCCAGTAACACATTCTGGTTTTTCTTCCTTTGCCTATGATATTTGGAAATACCTGTATAATGTTTGTTTCCTTTTAACAGACACCGGGGTCTACCCAAGCCTCAAGTTTTGACTAGACATCACTATTCCTTTTGATTCCCCCAGCTACTTCAAGCCAGTATCTTCCTTGCATCAATCCTATGGTCTTTATTAATATTATCCTATATTAATAAAATATTCGGTCCTAATTTTCCTTCCTTTTTTGTGCTCTGCATCCAATATAGAGAAATATTTTAAAATAAGCTAGCATGATGCTTGTGCCATAAATTAATACAAATTGATTGTTTTCAACACTCCACTTTTTAAAGTAAAACAGAGCTATAACTGCAGCTTTTGACTCACAGGAAAGCTGATCACTCCAATGAAGAGCTTTTTTGCCCTTTTCTTAAAAAATATTGAAATGCATAAGAAAAGTATTACAGGCTAAGAAAGGGTTTATTGCCTGTCCCTCTGTTTCTCATCAAGCTTAGCAGCAAGCCTGACTGGGTGTAAGAGACTGCATAGTCCACTTCTCTGGGATAACAGCATTCTGGTCAGTAAGGTTGTACCAGAGAAAAAGCAGCAGTTTTCCACAAATACTGAGTGTATTTCAGAACATGATGCTCTGAAAGAAGGTAATGAAGTAAAACTTGAATCTAGCTCTAAAACCAGCTAGCTCTGCTTTGGTTAGATCAAGCTCTGTGTTAAGACCATCATTTCCATTTCTTCTCTGCCCAAAAAGATACAGGACAGCAGTACTGGAAACTTAACCATTGCTGCCATGGCTCGAAACACCAAGTCTGAGAGCTATTTCTTTCCCATATCATTACAGCCTTTATGTTCATGTATTTATTATAAATATTTTAAAAATAGAGAGATGTTACCCACTACCTCATTGCACCAAAATACAGTATAAAACCATTCTCCAAAAGACAGTTTCACATTTTTTCATCACATTTTCTAAGTCACCTATTTATCAATATTATGAAATGTCCGAACAGATGGGTATTGACAACTACTATTCAAGTGCCAGAGATGCCATTTGGTATTCAAAGACCTGAAAAGTCAGTGTTCTCATCTGCTCAGAGCATCCTCAGCACTTACAAACTTGGAGATTGTTGTCATCCAGATGTACATTCACTTGCAATTACAAGAACTACCACCTTCTGTCTGTGGCGACTTGCCCTGGTGCCACTGCTCTTCGACTGTGGCACACTATGAGGTACCAACCAGAGAACACAGACTGAAGGGGCAGCATCTGCAGCCAGCTGATGCCAGGAATGTTAGCCACCTACATTCACCCATGCTGCTGGTATCTCTTATAAAGATTTCTGCCTTACAGACCACTGAGCCACCAGCACAGGACAGGCACTTATCCTTACTCTGCTGTTGACACATGCTATCCTAAGGAAACCAGTTTTGTAAGAAGACTGGGGCAGCAGTTCCTTGCAGCAGTTCCTTGCCAGCTCTTAGGCCTTCAACAGAGGACCATTAACGAGCCTGCAGAGTGCATAAAATAAATCTAAACTAATATCTCAGGGAAATAAAGAAATAAAGAAAACAGTGTTATTAGCAAGGCAAACATCCTACTACCTCTGTTTCGTTTCAGTAAAGCAGTTTGATGCTCTGCTGAGCTTTCCACAGAATACCTCCAGTGAACACAGAAACCAGAAACATGACCTTTCTCAGGCTTTCCAGCAGAATTTTCCATGAGTTTGTGTTTCAGACATCACTAGGCTTGTTACTGAAAAGACAGGAAGCCAGAAAGGCTGTACAGTATTGGTATTACCATAAAACAGAAATGTGAAAATAAGTATTGCTTGGAGTCATATGAGGGAAAGAGGAAAAAACCCAAAAGACTGAAAACCAGAACATTCTGTAATTGTAACTGGAGGATTTTGGAAAGAAAACGATTCGGAAAAGAAATTTTAATCCCATCACAATCATTCTCCCATAGAAGCTGAAGAAATTGCTTTCTGTGAAAATAAACACAAATGAACATTTCTTTGTAGGCTATAAGTGCCAGAACATTGAAAAAACAACTTTAATTTTGTAAGGACTCAAAGAATAAGTTGGTAGGGCTGTTTAGACATTTGTGAACTCTCAAATATTACCAACCACAAGTCTAAGTCACTGCCAGTTCTGGCTTATGTTAGTCTTTTTTAAATATCTTACCAACTCATCTAGCAGAGGATAACTGGCATTTTGAAGGTTTTATACTAGTTCATACAAGATAGTGTCATGTAAGTGGCTATCAGTCCTCAGAGTGAAAGTCTACAAATTTAATTTGGATGGAACATTACCTTAAATCATGATTTATTGGCTTTTCAAGAGCTTTTCACACTGATGAAATCCTAACATGAAACTGAATGTTTTAGAGTAGTAAGTCTTTCAATGAGTACCACTGTCCAGATGGTAGATGGGCACTAGATAGATGCCCACTAATAGATGGGCATTAGATTTATCAAAGCTGTATTATGGATTACCTAGAATAATAAACTTGTATATTAGTAGGCTTCACTTTTCAGCTGGATTCTTCTGTCTGCTCAGGTAAGATGAGTGGCATGTATGCATGCAAAATCTACATGGTTTCAAATATTTATTGCATCCCATAAATGGGACTTAAGGCTAAAATTAAGCAAAAATATAGAATTTTAGTTCTCTTGCCTTTTCTGAATTTTCAAAATAATATATCACTATACCTGCACTGGCTTACAAAAAGAAACACAAAACAAACACACAGAAAAAGCATAGCTTCAGATCACTGTGTGCCAGGCTGTGGAGCCTTTGCCTTGACAAATCTAGTAGCATGCAGTGACAGTATAAGAAAAAAAGCTTTGTGTTAAGATTCTTTAGCAGAGGAAGGAAAAAAACATGACTTGGAAACGAGAATGACTGTATCTTCTGACTTTGCTTTCATCCTATAGGAAGAAAAAAAAAAAAAAAAGTATAATAATTACAGCCAAATAGGAAGAACAAATTTTCCACCTAAAGCCATACAGTAAAGTCAAAAAAACACAACAAAAACATAGGTGTATGTGGTGTATGTTTCCCTATCTACAGCAGGGGCCTGTAACAAACACAGGAATTACACAGCTATCAGTGTTGCATCCACTCCAGTTCTTAACTGCAGGGAGAGAAGAATGAAACTCTGAACAGAAAAACTCCAGTGTCTGCAACGGCCAGCTGGATCTGCCTGCTTCACTAAGAGGAACAGAGTCCTTACTCCTATTTCTGAGAAACCCTTGGCTCCATAGATGTGTGCAGCCACAAAATTTCTTGGGGCTTCAGATCTGCATATCTTCCCATGGTAGCACTTCCCCTTGTCTATGTCTGATTACATGTCAGAACTAAACATCAAAATTGCCACTGTGGTAGCATAATCCTCTTTTGTTTGTCAGGGAACATGTTCCTTAAGGCTTATGGAGGGGTTTTGCTGTTTTCAAGTAACAGGAAAGGTGAAATGGGTGCTATCCCAATCAGCTCTCAGATGGCAGTGGCTTAAAAACTCAAGTAAATGAAAAACTACTCCAGGTATGAAGTACAATTAAGATTGCAAATTTGTACAATTATAACAAGGCTCTGTATACAACAATTTATCCCGATGCAACTCCAGAATGAGGCAGGCAGGAAGACAGGAAGAGAGAAAAATCAGCCAGAGTATTATCTAATATTATAAATTCACCATCCCAATTTAATATTTCACTGTTAAGATAAGCTTTATAGCCTCATATTTCTACAGAGCACTAATGATAAGAGTTTCAGATTGCCCGAATTTAGATGAGAGACATGTGGCTTTATTAAGGCTCTAAAACAAACAGACTAGATATTAAAAATACCACATTAAATACAGGGCTAAACAAGTTCCTGCCCAACACAATTCACATGTATGCTCCCTGCTTTCATGCTACACAACTAAGACAGCAGAGACCTCCATTTTCTCATTTAGAAAGCCAGTCTTTGCCATAGAGATGCTTTCCCGTTGGTAACTGGGATGCTTCAGAAGATACAAGCAGTAATACAAGGACAGTTTTAAAAACCTACATTTCTAGAGCATAAATTTTAACTTTTATTATTCTTCTTCCTACTGCAACTTTCATGTACAAAATACATAAAAAATAAATAATTAGTTAGACTGCAGCATAACTAAACCAGAAGATTTTAAAAGTGTAGTAAGAAAAAAAAAAAACATCAACCCTGTGCTGAAGCAAACACTGTGTTTCATAATACTTTTTCTGTTTCCACCCTGAAAAGGTCAATCTGCTAAATATCTGACTCCAAAGAGAAAAAAATCCTTTTAATTTTTTTGCCTTTTATCAAGAAGGGAATATTCCGGGAATATTTTGAAGGGATGCTGCAAGATAAATTTGTAAAATATTTGTGGGATATTACAGCAGTAAGAGCCAACACATAAAAAAAACATCTGCAGATAAGGAGGACCAGAGAAACAAGCCTGACCTACTGCTTTAGCTGAAAACTAACACGTAAAAGTTATGCTCTCCATGTGGTTATCCTTTTTCCTTTTTCCCATTTGAAAAAAAAAAACACTTATACTACATTTCTCACAGAGAGCAAAATGGAGACCACTTCTGTACAGTGCCAGACTTCCAGCCAGACCCTTCCATCAGTAATTACTACAGTTTTCTTGCTGCAGAGGAAACAGGACAAGTCATTTCCTTCATTCCATCAAACTTAGAAGTGGAATATGTGGTTTTTAAATCCTCCAGATTTCCTCATTCTTTAATATATAAATAACATTGATTCATATATTATATTACGTTATGACTTCATGCTCTTACACTGAACAGTAACCCTGGAATGTGGAAGTCAATAACTGGAGTGGATATTCCACATCCCACTTGTGGAATAGACACAACATGACTCTGGCTTTTCTGCATACATCCCCTCTACTGTTCCCAAACACCAACTGGACACCTTGTCATGTGTCAGAACCCTTTCCCACATGGAAACAGCTACCTCCTCATTCCCACCCTTCAGTCTAAAGTGTCATCTCTAATCAAGAGGTATCCAACTGCCCCTGTTATACAGCTGATCTAAAGAGCCACGTTCCCCCCTGCGTGTAGCTTTGAAGCCTAAAGCTTTCTGCAGGCACCCAGCCTTGGGTACCTGAAAACTTGGCTGCTTTTACCACCTGTACCAATCCAACTACTGAGGAATAACCTCTGTACAAACCTCTCCTCCTCGTGTCCTTAAACAGTTTTTGCTGAACACACCAACAAAAAATTCCAGAACACTACAATTTACTCTTTCTGTAAAGATAAAGAGGTTTTGACTTTTCTGAAGATATTTGTCCAATTCCAGCACACTAAATGTACATATAATTTCTAATCCAGCCCAGTTTATGGTTGAGAATCCATGAGTCTCTTGTTTTTTCCTAATTCTGTAGAGTGTCTTCTTAGCAGGCGTTCTATTTAGAAGAAGAAATGCTGACTATAGAGGTCAAGAAATAATTTCTTTAGCCAAGTTCCGAGGTATACTATGACTGAGAAGTGTTGAAAGCCCCTGTGCCTCCCGACTTTGTCCCACTTGGAAAACAAAAGCAGCTCTTTAGAAAGCACTTTCTTAAAGCTGTTAATCCTTTAAATAGAAACAATTCTTAAATTATCTGCCCTATAAAAGCAAACAACAGACCCCAAGGGAGTCTTTCAGAAGGGTTTACATAGCTATTTGAATAGATTCCTTCTCAAATGTATACAATATGCAAATAACTATTACAGAGCTGTACCACATGCAAAAACATCTTTTATTCTGTCTTCTTGAACATGCAAATGGTGAAGACTTCTTTTGTATTCAGGAAATGTAGGCAACAATGATACATAATTGACTAAGAAAGAAGATTGCTTGCAAACAAAGATCAAACTCATTGCTTTCGAAATTGGAGGTTTATTTGCCATGAAAAAAAAAAGAAAAAAACACAAAAACCACCAACAACAAAAAACCCCAAACAACCCTGAAATTAAATCATTTGGAGTATTAAGAAGGAAACTGATAGCATCTCCTGTCATACACAACCCCTAAATGTTGAGCTGCTGATGTTCCACGTTTCATTTCACACCCAGAGCTCCCCCCATGGTATGATGAATATCACCTAAAGTCATGCAGATCAGTCATTAATTACTACCCCAGCCACATAAACTGCGAAGGAACTGCTGGATATCCACATTTCCTCATCATTTTCCCAGCACATGTTGCTCAGTATCTCAAAGATAAACCCGATTATCTCAGAGGTTTATTATACCCCCTGAAAGACCAGACTCACAAAACCCAGCATTGCATTAAAATACAAAAACAATCATTTCAAGCAGACCAGAAGCACGTGGGTTGTTCAATCCTGAAAAAGCACAGGGAAGTGCAAATTACAGGTGAGAAAGATCATTTTAATCTTTACGATTTTATCTCAAATTCAGGATATACTCTATGTTGCTACTGAAGTGACAACAGGAATTAGCACACCATTAAGCCTATTGCTACTCTGGTGCAACTTTTCATGATATAAAATACTGCTGCAAAACCCAAGCAACACACAGTAGAAGTCTTTCTTCCAGACAAAACTCCAGCAGCAGAAGCCACCCAAAGTAGCTGCTCTCCTCTAAACGGCTCATTCCACCATAGCAAAGAGAGAGAGTCCTCACAGCTGGAAGGACAAGTCTCAAAGTCAGACCTGACCTCTGCAGTTGGTTGGGGTGTGCTTGGTTCCTTGCCTTTAATTGATTGATTGTAGGTGTGTGTGGGGGGGTTCTTGTTTGCTTGGTTGTTGGGATTTTTTTTTTTGAGTGTTTTTGTCATTTTAAGATATACTTTGTGCATTTTAAACTCCGAAATGACATGTGAATGCTGTATTAAAAACAGATACTTATCTCGCAAACTTAATACTCAAAGAGACATGGGAGACGGATTGCCTGATTTAATTCCAAAACCAAAAAACCTGTGACATTTATTTGACTTTTTGCAAGATCTTTGGAAGGGTGGATATAGTTAAGAGTTTCCCTGCCTCCCGAGTTTGGGAAGGGTGATGTTACACAAAAGAAACAACACCGACTGCTTTTTACAAAGCAAACATTCCTTGCATACGTACTACATACATACTAGATCTTTAAGTGTAGATAGCAGAAGGTAAAGGATGATTTTGCTCCAAGTATCAGAAGCTTCATGGAAAAGCTTTAAAATATGACGAAAAATAACATCCTTTCACAGCACATGCACAGAGATCAATGCATCCCAGTCTCTCAACACACCTTTAAAGGATAAAATATTAAGTTCGCTAATGTTTTCAGAGTACTTCCTCCTGCAACACTAACCCAGCTTTTCTTTGTTTTGCTTTTCATTTTTAACAGGCTTATGCAAGTTCCATTTAACCACTGAAAAAGACAAATAAATTCTGATTCTTATTGCTCTACTTATATTGCAGTCAAAGTCCAGGTCGGCCAAGAAGTCCCTTGCCACACATTTCTACTATGCACACAACTTTTGTTTACTAATGCCTTATAATGCCTCCTGTGGTTTGAGGGAGGAAAGAAAAAGTAAAAAGAGGGGTAAGAAAAAGGATGCATTATACTGCTGTGACCACCAGACCATGTTCCGAGGATATGTCCTGGTTTGAGCCAGGCACACAACTAAAGGAATGACAGGATGTGACTAGTATAAGAAGCCTTCTCAGTTCAAAATACCAATTCCCATGCTGCTGATATTCCAGAAATTCTCCCATTCAAGTAAAATTTGGATATGCTGAATTTATTCCAGAATACTGAAATGGTCACATCCTAACAGCGTATAGCTGAAAAACTATTCACCTGGGCAAAACAGACTGGCACCTGCAGTATTCCATTCTGACTGCAAAAAAATAGAGTAATTAAAAATTTTCATTTGGCATAACTGTATCAGAGTGTAACCCAAATGATTCAGCCTGAACTTTGATTTACTTACACTATAATTTTTTCTGCAGGAAAAAAAATAAAAAAAGAAGAGGGAATGGATAATGAAAGTTTCTTCATTCACTCTGAAGCCAGAATCTGAAATAGGTGCACACAGCTTCCTGAGGAGACCATTAATTTAATTAATATCAATATATTTGTTTCCACCCAAAAGTTTCCGGGGTATAATCTGCAAGAGAAGTATGCTTTTCAAAACCTTTCTGAATGGCTGCAATGGCTGACCCAGTTTCCATTTATTATTGTCTTGTGTTTTGTGTAGCTGTTTATATCAATGCTAGATGGCTGTAATGCAGTACTCTCAAAATGCATCCTGTGCCAAACCTAAGAATAGCCTTGTACTCCCTGTAAGAAAACACACCAAACATGACATCCCTTATGCAGTGTAGGACTATGTATATAGCAATACATCACAGACCCATGTCTATCTAGAACTAGAAGGGCTTTTTTCTGAAGAAGTCTCTGAAGTCAGCCCTTATATTTAGTAGCAGGAACAGCTTTCATTTCTTCCACTGTCTTACTCAAACTCCCATAAATCAGTAAGGAAGTTAGGGCAGAGGTGGGGGTGTTAAGAACCTCTCCAGTGTTTCCATAGTTGCTATAAATTGGCCAGATAGAATGTACAGTTGAGCCTGTGCTTTGCATGCAATGCAATCTTAACTGAGTTCTCACAGACAAAAATTAACTATTAATAGCACCTGAACCTTCAAACACTGTCAAACAGTTGATAACTTCTAACAAGGGTTTGTCCACTTGTACATCTTCATAGTCTGTAATGATGATGATCTGCATGTTGTTTAAAAGGTATAGTACAAACAGGACTATGAATGTCAGCATATGTGTTTTTATGAAGAAGGAATGGGGGAGTGTTGTAGTTTTAAAAACATAATATGGAGGAATTCACAGCTCTACACACATGGTTCCATTTTGAGCACTTGTACCTTTAAGTGGTTTGCTAATATTTTTACAAATAAGAACACTTTCAAACAGCCTTCAACTACCTCAAAACAATTAAAGAGTTAACACGAGATGTAAGTGTACTCACATTGCTTTTTAGTATAATATTTTCTTACGTAGCAGAATGGTATTTTCCATATGAAAGCCCCGAGTCTGAAACAATACCCAATTATGATAATCTCCTAAAACCTGTATTTCAAAACATTTTAGAAGTGGTTTTGCATTACTACTTAGCTGGAAGCCTTCTACCAGCCTAAGCAGTAAAGAGCTGCAAAACCACTGCTGGAAAAATGAAGTTACAGAGTGCAATGCTGCCATCTGCTGAAAATTGTCTTAATGGTCTAGATGCTATATCCAAAGGTTCAGATAGAGGCTTTTTTGCACTATTTAGACCTATTAAGTCTGATCAGTTTGAGGAAAAGTAAGAAATATGTTTGGATCAAGAATTTGGCCATACAGATAAAGTTCAACTGTAGTCAAGTGCAGCAGCTTTACTTCCCAGTGATGGGATGGCCACCCACCACTTGTTAATAACCCACATCTCTGCATACACTGATTGCATACAGTGCAATCCCATAGCCCTACAGAAGGTTCCCTGTCAGCATCAAGCTCCAAAAGTAACACTTCATATAGAGTGACAACTCTAGAATACAAGATCCAAGTCTGCAGGTTCCTCTGGCTATGCCCAAAGGAAAGCTGTGAATCAGGACACCAGCCCTCCCAGCAGCTTGGGCCCTTCATAGAATAATAGAATTGGCTGGGTTGGAAGGGACCTCAGAGATCATCAAGTCCAACCCTTGAACCACCGTTGTGGTTGCCAGACCATGGCACTGAGTGCCACATCCAGTCTCTTTTTAAATATCTCCAGGGACGGAGAATCCACTACTTCCCTGGGCAGCCCATTCCAATGCCTGATCACCCTCTCCGTAAAGAAATTCTTTCTAATATCTAACCTAAACTTCCCCTGGCACAACTTAAGACTGTGCCCTCTTGTCTTGTTGAAAGCTGTCTGGGAAAAGAGACCAACCCCCAGCTGGCTACAACCTCCTTTCAGGGAGTTGTAGAGAGCTTCATCCTGGCCCAAACCAGGACAGCTGCTCTTTCAGTTCCTAATGCTGCAACACAAGGGTGGTAAACTTGTTGGAAAATTTAGGAGTCTGTATTTTAATTGATTATTAGTTCCCCACATCTAATAATGGATGAGTTGTCTGCTCTTCTAAGCAGTAGATATAGTCTGTTCTAATTGCCAAAATTTAGTTCCCTAAGAGACATTTTTCATCTTCTGGGCCAAACCTAGCAAATGACACTAAAGAATTAACTCCTTTACTATTTGATTAGTGTTTGGCCCATAAAAGAGCTAAAGAGTTTCAAGCTAATGCAACACCAAGTGCATGGCAGACATTTTTATTCCCATTTCACCAGTGTAAATCTGAAAGAACTCAGTTTAGCTGACTGAACACAGACTTCAATTTCAATTACTACAAACAAATCAAGGATGTGAGCCACTGCACCAAGGTTAGTCATGCATGGCTTTACAAAATACAGGTGCTTAACAGTACAAACCTGATTTGTCTATACCTTGCACTGAAGTAAACAGGAACAGAATTATAACACAGCAGTACTGTCATTAGAACAGTAGCTGATAATCACTTTGAACAGACTGTAAGCAATCTAATGAGGAACACTGAACAGAATAAATAGGTTTCTTCTATGTAGAGGAGGTTAAACAAACCCATCAAATCATGAATATTATACAGCCTGACTCTTTGTTACCATTTGTTACTCATTTCTTCAACAATTCCTTTGGAAAAATTAATCCTCCATCATATCACCTAACATGGTGCAGCTTCACAATACTTATGATGGATTCATGCTGCATCACTTATATTGATAAAGGTAAATTGCCAGGGGATTGCAGAAGCATTTTACTGGACTTAATTCCAAACATAACCTAGGAAGTGTTGCACTGATGTCTGTCAGTTTGCTTATGGTATGAATCACATACCAAGAAATATCAACTATGGATTTCAAGGCAGTTTTAGTTCTAGCACAGTAGCACAAGGGCAAAAAAAGCCTTTCCTCAGAGACCAAAATATTCATCCTTAGCTTCATTTCCTTACAGGATGAAGAAAGCCAAATTTCAGGAAAAAAAATACATGTCAGTCAAAAATATTAGCTGCAATAAGCCGACATCTTACACTTAAAGTGGTAATTTATGAAAGTTACATCATTTAACACAGAAACAAGATGAAAAGAGCTTATCAGTAAAACAAGACACAAACAGAATGTGGGGGAACAGTCACAGCAACACTAAAGCTACAGCAAAGACTCCTTTACTCAGCATAGTTCAGAAATACCCACTCAGTCAAGAATTGAGCACGAAGCATTTTTGCCAGATCACCACTCATGTTTACAGTTCTGAACCAAGGAAACAGTAAAGACAGTAGACTTGATTACACAAGAGAAAAACTGTTTTGTTTAGGTTTGGGCTGATTGTTTTGGTTTTTTCTTTTTGTCCATAGTGCAATGGGCAACACATGTTTGAAGTTGCAGCCACCACTGCTACAGGACAAAGGCTCATGGGCCTGAAGTCACCTCTGGTTTCTTGCAGACCACCAGCATTGTTAGATTGATGCTTGGCCATTTCAAGTGACCATCAAGATTTCATGAACAGTGGGGGTCCATGAACATCAGGAAAATGTCTGCCCTATCAAATGACTATGTGAGATCCTAGTGCAGGATAGACACCATACAAGGAACTGAAACATTAAAAGGCAGAGCCAAGTTCTCCAATGGTTTCAATGAATGCAGCTCCACTGACAATGGTGGGGTTTTTTGTTTTATTTTTTTAAACTTCCTATAGAAGCAAAGTCAGATGCCTAAAAGCTGCTACTCCTAATGCTGCTAATGCTCCTCCAGGATTATTTATTGAGTGGGACAGCTAAGACCAGCACTTTCATAGCTTGTAATCACTACCAGTTTTTTCCCCAGGTTGTCTGTATCAGTCAATTTTCTTTCAGGATATGGCTTGTTAGTTTCCAATAAATATTGTTCACATCTACTCTAAGATTATTACTTAGACATTGCAAGTATGATTGACTTTAGATGTGTTGGTCTTATTTCAACTGTATCCAAACCACAATTGTTATTGGAAACTTCTGGTCTAAGTTACTTTCCAAATTGACCCTTAAGCCCCACTCTCTTATGTTGTCCAGCATTTAATGGAGTAAGCTACAGGAATTTTCATCCCATTATCCCATGGATTAGCTTCCAGAGAAAACAAGCAACTTAAGTAGAAATGTTCCTCTGTGTTTTGCCACAAGATAAAAACAGGATCATACCAAATGACACACACGAACCCTGGTTTGGTTAGGTGACTTCCTACATAGAGAGTAGGAGACAGGGACTGCTATCTATTTAAATACTAAATAAAATACAAAGTGAAAGAAAGATGAGAAAAGCAATTCACCATAAAGTTCTCTTCTCTGAGTTCATGATGCATCTAGCTCCATGACCGCAAAAAAATTTAAAAGCCAAGTCACAAACCCTTATTAGATCAACTACCAAAGGAGCACTATGCTTATTATGTCCTCCAACCCAGCAGCCACACAACACAAAGTCCCCTCCAAAATGATGCCTGCCAGCCACAGCAGCCTTCACAACATTTATTGGCCAGTGCACACAACTGCATACAAAGGAGATGATTATGCTCTTCTGATTTCAGGTGTCATCCAGCAGGACCATTTCCACAATTTTAGCAGTGAATGTTCCAAACAGCTGCTGTTCTTCCCAGAAATTGTAGTTTGTGGTTCTGCTTCTATGTATGCATAAGCAGAAGGCTTCTCTTTGGCCTGACTTACTTACCCTGTAATTTGTACCTCTGTTTTCAACTAGTATTTACTGCTGAATCATGCCAAGAATCACACATACTGAATATTGCAGTGGGTCATACTTTAGCCCCACAAATACCCCAGCTTTCTCCCAGCCAGATACAAACTTCCCATTACTTTGGGCCAATCTTTATCCTCCTTAAGGAACATGAAGCAAATTTACTGACATCAGTGAAAATGTACCCATTATACATTAATACTGCATTAAAAAACCCAGTCACCTCAATCCTGATTCCCTGGCAGTATGGACTTTAGTTTGAGGTACTTAGATGACAGAAGCTACTCCTGCTAGAGTACTTCAAATACTTTACATTTTCTGCAAGAGGTCTTCTAGCTAGATATCCTTTACAATATCCAGATGCTTAGAAGCAGGTAGGCAAATATCTACGTCAGGCAAGCATCCCTAAGCAGCTCTAAAAATAAGTCCAAGAATCCTGTAAAAGGCCTGCAGTTACTAGGAACCTAAAAACACCTCTATCAACAAATTTGCCTTCAAACATAATGACACACCATAGCACTCCTAGTACCTCAAACGAACCACAACTCTCCAACACCTATAAAACTCCCCTAAACCCTAAGCAAGGTGGGCATATTTTTACTTCTAAGCCATTTTCAGCTTGCTGCAACAGTGTAGGAGTTCCTGCAAAAGTGAGAAAGCCATTTTCCAGGACACAGCTCACTGTCAAAGCTATAGAAATTTGCATTATTAACAGCTTTTTAATATTTAGCAGTCTTCATATAGTCTAGCTCAAGTCTGATGTGGCTTTCCTTAAAGACTCTTTCTTTAAACAGCATGTAAGTAGTGTTTAAAATAAGATGTGTAGTTAACAAAGTCTCATCCTCATCAGCCAAACCTTGCAAATAATTTTGGTGTTCATGTGTAAGATTAATTTGACAGCCTCTCCAATAAACCATAAAACCATACAACTGCCTCGAAGAATTTCAGTCTTTTCAGAAGACAGATGTTTAAAAATTGTTGCTTAATCCTTCCCCACAATCTTCATATGTATTAATTTAATAATAAAATTTCTCCAAGTATTTCTTAGAGCTACCATAAATTTGCTGTCTCATATGCAAAGATCTCTCAACTATAGCTGGATAGATGTCTCAACTAAACACACTCAATTGCCTCTTTCAAGGGAGCATCCCTCCAAAATTTTTAATTACAGACTGACTATCCGCAATTT
The DNA here is from genome assembly GCF_003957555.1 of Calypte anna. Taxonomy (NCBI): domain Eukaryota; kingdom Metazoa; phylum Chordata; class Aves; order Apodiformes; family Trochilidae; genus Calypte; species Calypte anna. The sequence continues at coordinate 20,331,062 of NC_044246.1, forward strand.
CAGCCACTTCCCCGCTTGTTCTTTCTCTAGGTCTGGTTCAGCTTGTTTTGCTGTATTTTGACTCTTTTCCAAGGTTTCAAATAGTTTGGTTGCACCAAAACTATTTGGAGAAACCAGAGTCTTTTTCCACCTTAAAAGCAGAGCCTAACACAGCAAATTCAGCGTAAGCAAGAAAATTAAATGGGCACAAAACCCAGTACTGATTGTCCATTTCCTTCCTTTTCCAAACGAGAAAGCTGAGCTCTCTAGCCTTCCCAACACTAGCCTCAGTCCCTAGAGAGACCAAGGGAGCTCTTATATTGCCACACTAAAGTAACCACTCAAAATACACAGAGAAGAAAAACCTTCCTGTTGAGATCACTCTTTGCTCAAGCAAAACATATGGGCCAATTTGCTTTCTACAGCAACTCCATCTTGGGTCAGCTCGACTGGCTAACACTTACTCATTTGTTTTTCACTGCCCTAGGCAGCACATTCATACAGCTAGAGCCAAACAACCCATTCCTTTTTTAAAAAAAAAAAATTTTTTTTTTAAAGCTTCCTTACCTATGCTCTTCTACCTGCTTCTCTGTCTCCCTCCCCCTTTCTTTTGTTCTTCTAATAAACACTTCTCTGGTTTCAGAGAGCAATTGCACAAATTATTGCTTTGAGCTTACTTTTCCACTGACCTTCCAAGTTCTTCTCACTTCTCATCAGCCTGTGTGAGCCCAACCATCCCCTTCATCTTTCAGCCCTTCTCTTCACCAAGGAAGCCTCCACATGACTACTAATTTTTCTTTCCCTTCACAAAAGCAGCATGTTCCTATTTGGTTTAAAAGTGTCTTTCCCCACGATTTACAAGCACCTATATTGTGTTCCTGACTTCCCAGCTGCTACTTCCAAGCTTAACACCTCCATAGCATGAGCACCCTCAGTGGGAAGCAGCTGCCTGGACTGGAGGCAGCACTGCAGGAAAGCCTCTAACACCAGCTATTCCTTAAAAAATATTGTTCAAAAGTTGGGCCTGTTATGCTAGCATTTTGACAATGTACTAAATTCACACAGACCTTAAAAAAACATAATACACCCTAAAGACCTCCGTTACTCCAAATGGAACTAATTGATGGGGTTTAATTTCAGAAAGGTCCTCAAGATGTTACATACAAATGGGAGGGGGAACTCAAAAACCAAAAGGATCCATACCTCCAGTTAACTTTGTTTTCTATGCAACCCTTGAAAATTTTTGCCTATTGTTCTCTGCAAGCACTTGGCAAGTGATTTTTATTTTTAGGATGTCTGGGAATGCTTTGGTTTGGTTTTGCTTTGTGGGACCACAGTGCCATCTATTGGAAAAGTTATGAAGAGCAGGCTCCTGATCATTTATTATTTGTAAAGACTTAATATATTTATTACTTGGGTTTCAAAACAAGTAAGTGGGCCGACTGTAAATCGTCGGCTTTTATAAATGTTTTTGACGATAGAAAGTGCAATTCTATTGAAAGTTCCTGACTGACACTTTCCAACAAACTCAAGGAAACACTTGAAGAGCCTAATACCAAAACACTAACATACCAAAAACTGTACTAACATACCAGAAAGAGAAGTTGCCACTTTTCAAATAAAAGGTCAGGAGTGGCTATCCTGCATGAGCCTGGCTTTTCTCATAGGTCCTAAATCTCCCATTCCAGCAGTCACCCCTGCTTCAGCAAGATCATACAGGAATGAACACAAAGCCTTCTCTCTAACCTGACTGCTACTAATTCTCAAAAAATCAGGCAACAGCTAGATCATCATAAATTCTCTCTCCAGCAATCAGCAATAGGCATGCCAAGTGAATTCTGCATTAATAAACTGCTCTTTCCATTAGTCAGCAGGAACTCAGAGCAGCCAGAACAAGCCTGTAGAGCATGTATAGTTCATACTCAACTTTAAATGAAGAGCAACACAAATTTTAAGAAGAGGGCACCTTTTTAAAAGGGTCCCTGGAAGGATTTCAGAGAAGCTGGGGAGATAAAGGCTAGCAAGCATGCTATCAACACCAGGCAAATTGCTAGAAAAAGAAACACCATGGCATAGGGTAGGAGAGGAAGGGCAGTAGATAAACCAGTCAGTGTAGAAGACTCACCATGGGAAGACCTTTTCCTCCAGAGGGCATTTCCAGGAGCCCCTCTAAGCTGCCCGAACCCCTGACCACCTGGCAGCAGACACCAGGCTGAGATCAGGGCTCCCCAGCCAGCACCCACTAATACAAAGCTGAGCACCAGGCAGGGAGAACAAAGCCTGAAAATTGGTTTTCAAAAGGAAAATGAGGCACAGGTGAAACGCATTATTATCTGGGGGGTGAGGCAGGATGGGGAAGGAGAAAATACCTCTCACTAGAGCACAGAGGTACAGCTGGCACTTTGCACCTCTCTCACACAGGTGCTTTTTAAATACATTATCTGTATATATTAAAGACTTAGAAAACAAGATGGCACTCCCACGCAGGCACTGGGAGCTCTCCAAAAGTGGTGTGTAAATATCTTTACATAAACATATATCAATATACATACATATATATATATACTTTTATGTATTTACATATCAACTGTCAACAAGCATAACAGCATTAACCACCAACTCAGGACCAAAACGCCAAACAAAAAACACCTTACTGTGAACAAAACCGAATACTTTAATCTTCATATGCCTGCAAGACACCCAATTTTCAGGAAAAATTTGCAAATCCAAGCGACAGCACACGAAGCTCCATGCTTCACCCTATCAGACCTGCAGGGTCACAACAGGAGCACCCTGGCTGCCCCAGCTCAGCACCACACAAGGATGTGCTCCTTGGGCACTCAGGAGAAACACAGCAGAGGCCCAAGCCTCCTTCTCCTCCTGGGCACAGCTCCTGCCGGCTCACCTCTCACCCCCCCAGCAGCTCACCAAGCTAAAAAAATAAAACAGGCTTGCTAACCTCTGCTTCTACATGGCACCATTCCTCCCAGGCTCTGCAATATCATCACAGCAGCACTTCTGTGCGGCAGGGCGGGAGGGGGGTCCCAAGACTGCCCCTGCCCAGGTGCCCATGGCTGCGTTCCTCCACAGGGGGTTACTCCATCTTAATTCACAGCCCTTCCTCTGGCAGGACAGAAAGCCCTGGTTTTTCTTTCGTTAGATAAATAATGTTCTCTTGCTGTACGGGGATTTTTAATGAATCACATAAATTTTCCTGATTTAGCACGATTTCCAGTGTGAAATCCCCGCCTCAGAGCATTTCCCTCAGGTATCAGGCCATCAGGAGATAAGGCCTCTCCCATAGGAATGCATACAAGTGTCACTTCCTTCACAGGGCGATTTTATTTTGGTTTGGTTCGGTTTTTCCCCCAAATGCAAGGCAAAAATAATCTCAGAGTGAGAGTAAAGGTCAACGTAGGACTAAGGGGATGAAAGAAGTCTCAAGGCTACAGCACCGTGCAGCTCTCACGTGGTGAGGTGGCTCTCTGCCACCTGAGAAGGGTCGCGAAAAAGCTGTGAATGCAGATGAACACCTGCTACGTGCACCTCATATTTGGCAAAAATTGTTCAATCAACCCCCCCACCACACCAAAACAAGGCCCCAAATGCATAACTAGCGGGTCCTCCTTGGTGAGGACAAGCAGCACTGATCCTGCTCAGTTTCTGGAAAAAAGTGGTCTCTGTCCAGTTCCTCTTTCTCTGCTAGTTTTTTGAGGAATTTGTGGGGTTTTTTGTGTTTTATTTATTTGTAAGTTTTTGTGTGTGGGTGTTTTGAGTTTTTTTGTTTGGTTGGCTGGTTTTGTTTTGTTTGTTTGTTTGTTTTTCCTATTGCACTAAACCAGCACTCTCACTGTATAGTATTTCAAGTACTTCTGCAAATACTCATCTGTACTTAAGCACTCACATAAGTACAAACATACTCCTCGAAACTGGGACATGGCACTCCTGCATGAAGATCAAAATGAAAAACTCACTGCAAGCACAAGATCAATTTTATTTACTGTATGATGTATTCCAAACCTCTCTTAATGATTTATACCTCCTTACACTGATCTGGTACATGCTTCAGGCAGGACCACACTGTCACTGAAAGCAATAGCAATGCTAATGCAAACTTCAGAGGGACAAAGCAGGAACCAGAAGTGGGAAGAAGTGGTAATTAAAAACCTTAGTGTCACCTTAGGGAGTTAACATCTGCAGTATACACTATGATTTGGGAAATAAAGTGCCTCTGCCTGCATGATTTTAAGGGTCTCGTTGAACTTTTTTGTATGCATTGCACTGTGAAAGTAGGAAACTAGCCATTAACATGGAGGTGGGTTCATAAGATCCAGGCCTAAACATTCAGGCAGTGTTCTCAGCTTTCTCTTTCAGGAAGTCCTGTGGCGTTGCCACCTCTCAAGTTGTGAAATCTGAGATTGTTTAAATTACTTTCCTTCCTGCTATGGCCTACATATCTGTGTAACTTGTAATGAGCAGTTACAAAGACTGTCGCTGATGACAGAGGCAACTAAGGGGCTTCTGTTACCCTTCAGCTGTAGTGACCACACCATGAAGTATCTACTTGCACTTTCTATTAAAAAAACACAATATAAAGTAACCTTTATTTTATAAAGTAACCTTTATTTCATGCAAGTTCACACAAGCCGCTCTTACCAGGAAAGCGTTCGCTTATTCCACGCTGACAAGGTGCCCTAATCACACCGCATTACACTGATACATAAGCACATACGCCTGTAACCAAACACATGCACGCAATAAAACGCCTCATGCGAGCACTCCACCTCCTGGTGTCACTGCCACCAGTGCTAATCCTGGGACGCGCATGCCTCCTCTCCCGCACACCAAAACCACGGCAGCGTGCGGGCGAGCAGGCTGCACAACTATAGAGTCCATACCCGGCACCGCGGCTGCATAATTTTTCCGTTAAATTCTTTTTTATTTCTCCGGAGCGCGGCAGCGCCCAAAAAAATCCCGTTTTGCCCCCCAAAAAGCTCTGTGCTCCAGGTGAGGCTCGAACTCACAACCTCGGCATTGCTCGGCTTTGTACTGCTATATAAGTACCGCGCGCTAACCGATTGCGCCACTGGAGCCCTGACACTCACTCCTCCCGAACGCTTTATCAAGGCTCGCCCGGCCCCGGCGGGGGAGGGGCGGAACCGGCGTGGTGGTACCGGTGCCCTGTGCTCGGCCCCGGCACCGGGCTGCCCGCTTCTCTACTGGGGTCAGCGCTCTCGTCGTTAAACAGCGGTAAACAGAGCCGCGGGGAGGGCAAGAAAAGGGTCGCTGAACCCTGCGCCCTTCGTGGAGGGCGGCGCCCCAAAGCACGGGAGGAAGGAGAGCGGCTGCGATGCCCGGCACAAAGCCCTCCCGTCTCCCCCGCCGTAGGGACAACCGAGCGCCGTGGCGGGCTGCGGCGGGGACGGGGGGGGGGGAGGAGGAGGGGGGCAGAGCCCGCCGCCGGTCGGGCGGGGCCTGATTTGCGGGGCGGAGCGGGGCAAGGAGAGCGGCCTGCGGGCGGCTGGGCCCTTCGGTCCAGGCGGGTACGTCCGGCGAGCACAGCCGGTGGCGGGCGGACATCGGGAGAGGGCCTCCCTCCCCGCCCCTTCCAATCCCTCGACATCGCTGCCGGCTGGAACGGCGGCTGCAGTTCCGTACTCCGGAGGGGAGGCAGACAGGCCTCGGTCTGGGGTCCTGTGGAACCAAAGCTCCTTTGGTGAAAAGCTTTAGCTTCTGGGTCAGGGAAGTTTATCCTCTTTCGCATTAGTTTATCGCTAATTCGCGTCTGCAGGGACATAACGCACCCGTCTGTAGGGCTCAGGTCCAAGCCAGAGAGAAAAGCAACTAAGTGCTGCCAGTAAATTAAATTTATGATTCCTAGAGTATCGCTAGCTGCACGCCCCCGGGCTTTGCAGTCTTCTTGCTATTCCGCTGCTATTGTGTGCAACACGAGGTGTGCTGTGGCACTTACAAAATATGCGTTAAGAGGACATAAAAAAATTGTTTGAATTATGCTTAATAGAAATAACAAAACCACTGGGTTTTATCACGGGTGAATAATTAATTGAGGGCTTACTTTAACTTGACTAACTTTATGCTACTTCATTATAGTACTTGACCAAGTACAGGGCATCTGTGACTCAGACATCACATAAGCAGGGTCTAAATTGCTTGTTTCAGTGCTTGAAGGTTTTGCCTTGCTGTTTGCCTGAAACTGAAGGATGGAATCAGGTGCTCCAATAGGAAAATGCTCAATAGATCTAGAGGCTAACATTACTGACATGTGGAAACAACATAGTGTATTATGATGTATCATATGCTTAGAAGCGGTTATTAGAAGAAAACATTTCTTGTTAAAGCATGCTGCTAACATGGATTTATTCTGCAGTCAAGGCTGTCTATGCGGCAGGAAGATGGCAAACCTACTTGACATCAGCAGATATTTAAACCCGACTAATGCTTGAACACTGTTACACGGTTGAGACAGAGATAAACTTTTTTTTTCCACCCACAGTTAAGCATTGTCACAATATTTACTTAGCTCTGTTGGGTTACTGACCTAAGTACTACAAAGCATTCTCCTTTCTGCAGCTACTTTCCTGTGAGCAAAGCAACAAGCTCTGGGCATTTCATTATAGTCCGAGTGCTTGTAGGGAGTGCTACACAGCTCTTGGATTTCTGTGGCCTCTAAAAATGTATTATAGGTGGCCCAGCAGCAGATGTCAGGCACTCCACCAGTTTTAACCATCACTGATTTCCCTACTACTTTTGGCAGATTGAGTGGCAGTTCTGTGCAACTTCATTACCTCCTTCCCCACCTCTCATCCATAAATGAGCTGAAACCTTTTGAAGCTGTTCTGAGATGAGGTGCTTCTCCCTTGTCAAGTTTTTTCCTGCTGTTGGTACTATTACTGTGGGGAGTACTTAGAATATCTTCCATGGTATGGATCACTGACAGGTGAAGCAACATGCAGTTGATACATCTGGCCATTGATGAAGGTGGCTGGCATGGAGAAAAAGAAAAAGCTAACAGTTCATTTGAAAAATAAATTTTCCATAATCACATAGGTTTACTGGCATAACATAAAATGGCAGCTGCCTTCATCACCCTTAGAAGTGCAGCGTTGCACTAGGAAACAAACTTTCTTACACCACACAAATGTTGCTGTGAACATAATTGCATCCAAGTGCTTTTTTTTGGCAAATGCAAGAATGTGGGGAAGAATCAAAGCTGTGAATGTACAGACAAGGTCTTCATTGCAGGTTTTAACTGAGGCAAGAGGGAGGATTCAGCAAGTCTCAATTAGGTGCTGGTATGGATTATAATAACTTCCTGTTATGTTTTAATCAGTCTTCCCATAAGGAGTGATATCAATGAAAGTTCCGGGATCTTTAACTCTTCTGTTGTGCTATGTGCTTGTTTGTCCCCACAGAGACTGAGGCCCATGATAGTGTGTTATAAATGTATATATAGCAGTGAAATTTGGCCATGTTAATTAGTATGTGTGAACATAACTGTACTTGTTTTTTTGAATATAAATAATTTTTCATTTTCTTAAAAGTACCTCATTTGTATTCATTCTCAAAGAACAAATAGAAAAAGCACAGACCAAAACCGGAAAGCATGTTCAACTGAGTTACAGTGATTATTTAATCATATCTATTTCTTCCTTTTTTCCATTTCTTTACAATATTTAAAAAAAAAAAAAGGAAAAAAAGAAAATAAAAAGAAGCAGTTAAAGCTATCCTAATGCTGCAGAAAGTTACTTGCTTCCTGCTGCTTGCACAATTCCCAAATTATCATTTGATTGTCGCTCCATTATTTTAACACCAGTGTAGATAAATCAGTCTCTGTAGTGGACAGGAACAGAAAGGCAAAATTGAAATTATAGTAAAAGGATTTTGCCCTCAACTTGCTGGTGAACTCAGACCTCCCCTGGTAAAGATTTTCCACAATCCTTTTTAGCATTAGGTATGAAAAAAGCAAGGCTTAAGAGTCAACTTTTACAATGCTGTTTGCTTTCAAGAGTAAAATGGGCACAGTGCAGCAAGCAGCCTCTGTGCTTGCTGGTTTTATGTTCTCTTCCCTCTCCCCTTCCCTGGAAATCTAAACCATTGTAGGTCTTTAACATCAACTCTTTGTATAGAATAAAAGGCAATAAAGGAAGTTACAGAAAAATGACAAAATATCAAATATAGAAAAAAAATCTTGGCCAATGAACATGAATACCTCTTCTAACTAAAACCACATAGCTTATATGCTTTTTCTTAATAAATGCTGCTTGTTGTACATCTGATAGTAAATTTAAGTCTCTAGTAGGTCTGGTGCTTCAAGAAAACAGAAAAATAGAGTAGGTGATAATCTCATTTTTTTTCCACTAGCACATTTTTCCTGTACCCTCAGAGCAAAAATGAATTATTTTTGTGTAGCAGTTTTGTATTTCCGTAGTCCTGCACTCCCCTGGCAGCAGAAGCTGAAAATCAGGTCCTTACCTTTGAATAAAGAGAAGGATCTGAGCCAAAAGAAAAAAGCAGAACCCCCAGCTAATGGAACATGGCATAATGGGTGTGAAGAGTCACTGTGAAATAGATAAGCAAGAAAAATCCAGGCCCCAATCAGGTCCTTGTTTATTTAGTCTCACAGAGGCTGCAGTGGTGGCTCTTTTCTGTGCCTCTCCAATACACTTCACAGGAATCAGGTTTCATGCTCCCATATTTCCAGGCCATACAGACCATTTCTTAGCCCTCTTCAAAACCCAAAAGAACAAAGTTCCCTTATGCCTCTTATATGGACAGGAAGACCATTAACTGCGTTTTTCAAAACCAATTGATTTCAGAAGGTTGCAGAAACTGCTGCCCTGTGATAATAAGCTCAGCTTCATACTAGCAGTGAGCTCTCTAAGTGAACTCCATTTCTTTTTTTTGTCTTTGAATGGACGTAGCTATCAGGTTTTCATACTTCAATCTAGCCACAAAATGGATATATCAGCCTGCAACTGAGACTGTTTTCTCTGCAGGTATTAGTACTTTGTATGCTGCCTAGTGGAAGAATGTGGAAACTAGAGATTAGAGTGGGGGCTGCAGACAATAGCCCTGCACTTTAAACTGGCACATTAATACTGTGGTGAACAAAGCTCTGCTCTATCAATTGCAGGATCTGTGTGTTTCCTGCTGTGGCTTTGTAAAATCTCTTGGGTTTTGTGCCCAACAAATGGAGTCCTGCTCTGCAATACATTTTACTAATGATGAGGCAGAGCTTTACAAAACCATGGTCATTAAAATAGTGTCTACAGTTTTCCTGGTCCCACCAGGCTGGGTCACAACCCTCTAAGTGAAAGTGCATTTTAAATAGGTCTGTTTCCTTCAAAGCTAAATACTGTGCCAGAAAGCCTACAGTACAAAAAATATTGAAATACTCCTCTCTGTAGGTCCAAAGCCAGTCCTAATGACTTAGGTACACACTAGAAATTTTGTGGGTAAAAATAAATAATGTGGATTATTTTTTTTTTTTTTTATAACTGAGTGAAATAATAATGACTTTGGGCTTATTCCAGGGGATATTATTGGCAGTCTCATTGTGATTGTATTACTAAAGCAGTAATTCACCTGTGGAACATCTTATCCCCACAAAATATAGATTATTTTTTTTAATTATTATAATATTAAACAAAACTGCAAAGTAATGATAAGTGATGAAGGGAAAATAGAGTTGCCCATAAACATACTGGAATAAGAGCATGATACTATTTCAAACTCATAGTCTACTGCATTTTCATATTGGAAAGTTATTATGTAAGCTAAAGAATTCCCAGATTTGTATTGTTCCAGCATACTGACTCTTCAATCCAGCAACTGCATTGCTCATATGCATAAGCTATGGAGGATGTATCTCTCAATTTAAACAAATTGAATTATAACCTTATGCCCATACATATTCACTCACCAAGAAAAATGTAGGTATAACAAGAAGACAAGAGCAACAGAAAAGTGCTAAAAATCTATGATGTCTTGATTTTATTTTTTTTTATCACTCAATATATTTCAAGTATGAATGTAACTGTTAAACATATTAAAAAATGGGGGTGGCAGGGAGTGAGCTGTCTCATAGGAACTATGTAGATGTTGAACAGAAACTAGTGGTGGAATAAAGACTAAGATCTGGAAAGCCCAGTAGTTCTCAGTTTCTCATTTGCTTGATAATTTGATGACAAGATGCTGCACTGCCCCAAAGGGCATCAGAGAAGGTTCAACTCTGCAACCAACCCTGCTACAACATAGGTAAGGAGTGCATCAAAGTAAAACGAGCATTTATGGACAGCTGCTTTTGGTCTTAGAAATGCAAGAGACATCTTTATTTTTGCTGTCTGGCAGAAGTAATTCCTAATATTTTCAAACACACTCCCCCAAACATTTAGCCTAACAAGGTTGAGAGGAGGTGGGAAAATGAAATGGGGTTCTGCTATCAAGCCTGACTCATCTATACATAGATAAACATGTATAAAAACTTCTTCTACGGAACTAAAATATAAGTGACTGCTCACAACTTGCATTTAGCTGTGACATCTGTTTCTACATGAGACTTGAAGGATGTGCATGCCCCAGTCCTGCCATTTTCCTTACTCTGTAGCAATGCAATTTCACACACACTCCAGCTGATGCAGTGAAGAGACTCAGAGACCTTCTGTGGGCCAAATAAGTCTACGATGAAAAAATACATTTAAAAAAACAGTAGTCAATTATTAGCTAAACTGCTGGAATATCAGAACTCTTTACAAAGTAACCTTTGGCTGATGGACCTGTCCCCTCTGACGCTGAAGCCTGAAGGAACCTCCTACCCAATCCGCTCAGCTCTGGGGATGGAGTCACAGGCAGTTTGCACTCTGCAAACTCCAGCATCTCCCTCAAAAGTTTCATAGCTGGCAGACCATGGAGCTCCTTGTAAATGTAAAAAAATGGATAGAAGAAAACAAAACTGCCTTTTTGCCACCTGTGTGCAATAAGCTCATGTAAGTAAAGTTTTTTTGTTTGTTTGTTTTACTTACCTAGACATATGAATATTCATAGCTACAAGAGGAAGCTGCTTAAATGGGTACATGGTAAAGATTGGTAAGAAACTGCAGTTCTTCTGAAACTGCAGTCAGAGCGTTGTTTTGAAGAATGGAAATTGACTAAGATCTGGTTTGCAGTAACTCTTCAGAAGCTGTGAAGATCAACATGAAGATATTTGCCTCAACTCAGTCTCCTCAGCAGTTAGACCAAGTCAGGGGAATTTGTGTCAGGCCCTGTGACAGTGAACTCAGAGCAATCAGAAAAGACAGGATCACATCCACAGATGATAAGATTTAGCTAACAGACTGGTGCTACCAAGTTACAACCTGAAACAGCTGCTGAGAGCCTTTCAGCATTCCCGAGGAGCCAAAACGGAGTGATCAGAATTCATGGAACATACCTTGAAAGATAAGGAGATGTGAAGGGCAGGGGAACTGGAGGAGCAGGTATCCAGGGCATTTCCAGGGCTGTCGAGACAAGGGAGGACCCTCTGCTCAGTGAGAGGCTGAAGAGGCAGTGCTTCAGAGCTAAAGGGTAATATAAACTCAGGTTTTATAAATAAAATAAGAAGCATTTTTCTTGCTTTTAATTTTTTATGCCTTTCCTTCCTACTTCAGTAATTAAAAAAATACCAAAGAACATGCCTCTTGTCCTACCCTGGGGGTAGGATTACCTTTAATCAAAAGCTGAATGGGCAGCACAGTAGCAGTGATATTAATTTCCACTCACAGGTTCAAGGGTTACTTTTCTAAGCAGTGATTGCAAGATAAAAATAAGGTAAAGGGCATCCTTACTGAGATGGCTTCTTTGAAACTACAGTTGCATTTTTAACTGAGAAATTAGGAAACTTGAATCACTACAATAGTTTCAGAGCAGGAGAGAATGGAGTCTTCTCCTCGTGTCACTCATTTAAAAAAAATTAGGAAGCATTCTGAAAAGCATAGCTATTTCTAAAGCTTACCAATGATGGTGGTGAAACTTAAGTATTTTACAGTATGTAGAATATTCATGGGTTTATTTCTTAATCAGCACCTTTTGTCACTACTGCCCTGCCCTGTCTAGCAGCAGTTCTGTGTAATCCTGCAGTAACTCTGGGTTGTGACATTATATCTGAGGTCAGGGAGTCACACAGATCCCTAAGTGCTGGGTATTAACAAGTCTTCCCCATAAACATTGCAAGAAGCCACAGTGAAACAAAGAACATTCTTTGTCATAAAAATTGTGTAGATTAAAGAATCAATGTTCCAACATAGCTTGAGCCTGTGAAGGAGAGGAAAGCCATTTACTATCTGGATTCTAAGCCTCACCACCTGCTCCTGAAGCCATCTAAATGCTTTCAAGCTTTTCCAAAAAGGTTTTAGATGATTTTCCCAAAAGTGACTAATAGATTTTCAGCATTTTTCCAAAGGCTTTGGTTCTTCCTGTGCTGAGTACAGATGTTTAAGACAGTCTTTTCACAGTCTCCTACATCACTGCTAAGCGACCACCTCAAAACATTTAAATAACTCAAAATCCTGGGTTTCAAGAGGGAATAGTTAAAATCTAAATCTTACAGCAAATCAGCAGGACTTTTGGTGTCTACATTTATTATGGCTTTCAAGCATTTATTCAGTCATGTTCCATACCCTTGAAAGGGTCAAAAATTATAAATATCTATTTGGATTTCAAAACAAAAGCACAGTTCCTGAACCACCACCTGTTGAGAACTTTGCCAGAGTCAAGAAAAGGATCCAATATAAGAGCTGCAGTTTAATTAAATGTAATTAAATGTAATTTAATGACACTATCTTGCAAGTTTAAATGCATTTAACCTTGACAATGAGCAATTGGTGCAAAATTAGAACACTTGAAATAGCTGATTTTTACAAGGTAGCTATAGTACTTTTAAAGCTCTTCTTTGAGGTCACATTAACTATAAGGAGACCTAACTGGGGTCATGTACTATCTGATTCTCCATGGTCCTAAGACTTTTTCAAAAGGTTGCCTGGTAGTACCATTTTCATTGTATGATTAAGAAGAAAGATACAGGAGAATGTAAAACTTAATAGGTCATTGATGAGTACCTTATTCTAAAAATAGTGCAATTGAGTAATTTTCACCCCTGAAACCTTTATGATACTCTAATGGAATTTGGGCAGCCTTGGCTGAAACTTCTTTACTTCATTGTGATTTTTCTTCTTAACTTAATGCAACTATGTTAACCAGACAACTTTATTTAGCAATATGAACAAAAAGCCCTATTGTAATTTTTGTATGTATTTGATAGCTGGAATTCTTTTATGTTGTCATTATATATTTGTTAATGCTAGGAGTGACTATCCTATGGTTGCCTGTTCACTGTGTTAAAACCCAGATAAATCCACAGAGTAATAGAAATAACGATAGATCAGGCAAACAAAATGTTAATCAACAATGATTTTTAGACCAGTATTTTCAGTTCTAGCTACTGAACTAAGAATGAATTTGTATGGATTTCTGTAAAAAATTATTTCATGTTAAAAGTAGCGTAAAAGATACCCACCTCTTATTTTATTCTGTTGGGCTAATTTTAATTTATTTCATTCATTATTAATTGTATAGTTACTTTTCTGGTCTTCCTGCCCTTCTTTAGTAGAAGGGTTCATTAATGCAGGAGTTTTACAAGTGTTGTTGAAAACAAATATTAAATCTGCATGGTACAAACTGTTTTGATTTCAGTTCCCTATTTTAGGACACAGGCATGAATCAAGTGCTATAATGTATACAGCTTCCTATGGTGAAAATAGTCAATTTAAGAATTACATTCTGATTTAATTATTTAGACTTTTATTTAATCAAGGAATTTGTCACTGTTACGTGTTATTTCTTCTACATTAATCCCTACTGTGTTCTTCATTATCATTTAAACCCTTTTTAAAGTAAACATGGTAGTAACAAATTGAATGCATGTGTTCAGCAGATCAGAGTAACTTCTAATTAAGGCTTACAAGGTGCTGAGACAGAGGCACATTCTCCTTCCCTGGGTGGCCACCAGAGAGGTGGCTCTAATGGGAATCTCCTTGCTGCAGAGTAGAGGTCAACACTCCCCAGTTCACACATCAAAAAAGCTTAAGGACAAATTTTGAATCATAGCTAACAGACCTGATTTACCAGCTTTTGGGTTTTTTGGGTTTTTTGGGGTTTTTTTCCTAGGAAATGAAAGCCTGCTACTTTACCCCTTGATTAGTGTCAGTAGACTGATAGATAATTGGGACAATATCTATTTGTGTCAGCTGAGAGAAGTGCTCCTTGGGGTTCTTAAAAGGGGAAGCACTAAGATAAAAGAAAAATACTGGATTTCTTTTCTGAATCAGTCACAACCACAGTGAAACCATTATAATACTGTTCCACCTTAGCAAAACCAGTACAAATAGCAGAGCAATTAGCTGATAATTCCTACCATCAGTATCTGTAGTAATTCTTCCAATGGAGAAAAAAATATGGGTTTGCTATTATTAGGCTTAAAAAGTGTTTTACCTTTACAGAATCCTGCCCTTATCAATTTATGTTTAAAAGACATTTTCCTGTCATTGCTGTCTCTTACGTAGCAATCTTTATCTTACAGTTCAAAGCCCTTAAACTCTTTCCCCAGCTGGTAAATATAATTGTCCCCTTTTCATAGCTGGAGGCACTGAAATGCCAAGAGGAAGGTAGCTGGTCCCCTGGCAGGACACTGACAGAGCAGAGAGATGTACCCTAGGTTTTCTGAGTTCTCATTCTGGATGTTGCTTGTCACTCAGTGTTGTTTCATTGGCTCACTCAGTAAACTCCCCAAAGAATTAAAAAAAACCCAAAAAACAATCAACCAACCAAAAAACAACACAAAACAAAACCCAAAAAAAACTCAACAAAACCCAAGCCCCAACACCCTCAAGAACAAGCTAACATTATATGAAATAAAGAACATAAGTGGAGGTAGCTTTAAAATGTCACTTCCTTTTCTAGGCATCGGCATCAGCTGAACGTGATGTTTGTTGGAGGGCCAAATGAAAGGAAGGATTATCATATTGAAGAAGGAGAAGAGGTAACTCATAGGTTTTTTGTGTTTTTCAGGCTTAACTGATCTATGATAATTAAAATGTAGCTACTTTTGAAGTTACAGCTACAGTTTAGCAATGCCAAACTCAATGATGTTGTATTTATTTGATCTATTAAAAGACCTAAACAGAATCCTTCTCCACAACCATGTACCATCTGTGAATTTTCTTTGAAACAAGCACAGGAGATCAGATCTATTTTGCTATAATTACTTGCCAACAGGAAACCAGAGGATGCATTCTAACATATAAAAATGTCTCATTTCAACATTTTGGAACAAAACTTTGGAAAGGTTACAATATTTTTCAGTGATATTTTGTAGCAGAAGATTGATCTATATTTCAAAAGTGACTTTGTATTTAAAAAAAAAAAAATCACAATTATTTGTTTGGATTGGCTTGAAAATATATTTTCCTGGACTTTATGAATAATACCAGCATTTCCAGTATTCATTCATGTTTGGAACGATGAAGAACAGTCTTAAATATTTTTCAAACCACTCTCCTTTCCTCCTTATCTTCTGCATCAAAAGAAAGCCATCCCACTGCTTTGGGTTGTGAGTAGCCACTGTGCCAAATGCAGAATATAGGAGGAAAGAGTAGCAAATAATCAAAATTGTAACAATCTACATCTAAAATTTGTTTACTCTTTTATTTTCATGGAATTGTCTGTTTGGCCTGAGGACTCCTCAGACATATCTCTGAAGGAACATTAAAGGAAGGGGAACACTGAAAGCCTGGCAGTAGGGACTTCAGATAGGGAGACAACTTGCCTTGCTTCCCAGCAGAATAATTTAATTTCACAGTAATTCCTCTAAAATTTGGCCACCTAATTTTAAGTGCCTTTGGAAACCCGAGCCTAAGCATCTGTATTGTTCAAGACAGAAGTGAGTGAAGTTCAGTAGACCCTTTTACAAAGAAAAAAACCCCAAAAGTTTACTTATCATTGAATTGCTTCTCACAAAACCAACCCAAAAACTTCATAACAGCCTTTGTCAATTTTCTATTGCAATTGTGCCATGCAGGTGTTTATAGTCATTATAATTCTACTGCTTTGAAAGAGCAGTTTTCAACTGCCCAGTTCCAAGCAGGCCAGATTCTTGCCTGCTTTGCTTGGTCACCACTGCCTCACAGCCACCTCTGGTCACCTACCAGGTTGCCCAAGATGCTGAATCCCATCCCCTCTTACTGGCTGCACCTGGCAACACCTAGGCACCTGTTGGCAGGTTGCTTGGGCTGGGAAGGAGGCAAGCCAGGTCTTGGGGCTGTGTGTATGAAGTGATTGTTGCTATCCAGAAGAATTCAGTGTCCATGATATGTTTACAAGGAAGTTCCAGAGATATTTAGCTGGGAAAAACAAAATGTAATTTTGTCAACATGTTTATTTATGTCCCTGGGAAAGGAGCAAGCACATCTGTAGTGTGACCACTCAGAAAGCCCTGAGAAGAATAGCTAATCTGTACACTGGTGTTATGGCATATGATTAGGTGTTATATACTAGATTTAAAGTGAGTGAATTTTATTAATGAAGTCAATGACATCAAGGTTTGGCAAAGCCTAAAGTGAAGGTGCATGTGGAAGTTAATAATTCCAAACAATTATTTCTGTAACTTAACCTTTTTGGTTTTGTATAATTAGTTTATTACTCTGAATAATACATTAGGGCTATATATACACTAAGAGAGGAACACAAAATACCAAGCTGAAGTTTAGCAGGGACAAAAATCTGCATTACAACATCAAATATACTTTTTTTCTTCATGGTTTTGTCTCTCCCTGCACCTACCAGTTTGTACTGGATTATCCTCAGCCTCTGAACAATTCCCGTGCCTCTTCATTTTATTTTTTTTAATTAATCTCCTCCTTCCCTTCCTTTCAAATAAGAGTTCAATTAATTTACTTTTTTTTTTTTTTTTTTTTGTAGATATTCCCTTGTTTGAAAATAATTTGGCCTAACTTAAATAAGCCTAGCCCCATTATATCACTTCCCAAGAGGAAAAAAAAATTAGTCATACCTATAAAGGCATAATTTATATCAACACTATAGTAAATTAGTGCTTATTTAAGTGGATGTAAGATTTTCAGGTATCAATACATCCTTGTTTATATAGCAATTTTCCTTGCAATTACTCAGCAGCCAAAAATGGAAAGATAAAATTCCTATCTGATAGGAAAAATTGGCAATATACACATCATAAGGATTATCAGGTACAGGTCAGTTTAATGTGTGGGCTAATTTTGCCACTTTTATGGAGGTACAGTATAGTCAGGTGTTGCATTTTAACATAGCTTTTGAGCAGACACATTTGCACCTTCCAGTGATCTATTTAGGCCTTTAGAACAATATTTTTCATTAGACAAGTATTGTGAGGCAGAGTAAAAGGGCATATTCCTAGTAAAAGGGCATACTCCTCAATTAGACTTGGGATTAAAAAACCAATCATATGCAAAAACATGTTCACCTCATTATTTTGGCAGGTAAAAGGTCATTTATAGTTCTGAGTGATAATTTGAAAGACAAACTGTAGAGGCATACTGTTAACAGCCCAAATAATACATGTGAAAATCCACAAAAATCCTTTATGCAAATTTATCTGATGCTGTCCTACTCGTATTATTCTGATAGCAAAGATGTGTTGGTTTAGAAAAGAAAGTTAAATTTAGGATTGTTGACATCTGTTTACTCGTTATTTTTTGCCTGTTATCATGCAGCTGATAGCATCTCCTGTGGCACAACTTGCACTTGTCAGCAGCAGGGGGTTCACACCCAGAGCTGAAGCCTTAGGAGCATCCTCCAGCTGCCCAGCTCTTCCCTGCAGGCACTGCTAATGTGTAGGTGTGTTGGGAAGATCAGTGGTGACTGCCTAAGCATGAGAAAAACTGGAGACTTGATTTCCACTCTCTTCAAAATCTTTTAGGATTGTTTCCTGAACATTTGTTTAGGCTAAAACAGCAGCTAGTCTTGCACATTTTTTTTTCTCCTCTCAGCAAGCAGGAGATCCCTAAATATCTAACTTTTTTCCTTCGTTTTCTCTGCACTTCTTTATTTCCTTCTTAATTTTCTGTGCACTAGGTATATGCATCCTTCTGCACAGAAGTACTGCCTCATACCTGAGACATTGTTTCCCACTGGGCAGGTTTATAAGGAGCCAAAACAAGCTTACAAGAGACAAACCATTCACGTTCTTTGCCTTGACTTGACTCTGGGCTATATGCATTCTGTTTCCTCTGTGTAAATGTTAAGTTCCTCCTCGCTCCCTTCATCATCAGAACAGCGATAGAGTTAAAAACCACCTGCTTGGACAGTCTCTGTCTCTAAATTGGACTCATGCTCAAAATTAAACAGAATAGCTTTGAGAAATGCATTTTCTGTTGAAACATGGCAAAAACCTGATCTGAGAGTGGGTTTATATAGCTAAATAGACAAAACTGTCATGATAAAAAAGAGAAAGTGCTTGTGCTATATAGCTAGTTCTGTTAGTTTTCAGTGGGATGCAATGTACCTCACTTGTCAAGAGAGTTTTGGGTTACATGGACTAGCTAATACAATTCTTGTGTAGTCAACTTGATGCATTCACTGAAAGCTTCTTTGGTTGCCCTCATGGCTATGGTGTAGCAGATACATTCCAGGTACCAGGGAGTGGTTCTGGATGTACCCTTCCCTCGTGAACTTTTAATCATACAGTCACATTTGAGACTCTTTGTGTTGCAAAGCCTAAGCTAGGGGGTGGAAAAAACCTCCAGTCTTATTTTACAAGGTAACCTTATGACTTTCAAGAAATAAGGTAAGTGAAAACTGTATGTTTTAAGGGAAGTTAATCAGTCTGGGATTTTATATACAGCCTTGCATGGGCTGCTTTGTGGCAAAGTGAGATATGCTAACACCTAGGATCACAGGAGTGATAGGTTAGATATTAGAAAGAATTTCTTTACTGAGAGGGTGATCAGGCATTGGAATGGGCTGCCCAGGGAAGTAGTGGATTCTCCATCCCTGGAGATATTTAAAAAGAGACTGGATGTGGCACTCAGTGCCATGGTCTAGTAACTGTAGCAGTAGTGGATCAAGGGTTGGACTTGATGATCTCTGAGGTCCCTTCCAACCCAGCCAATTCTATGATTCTATGATAAATATTTAGGATCTGTCTTTACCCACTTCAGTCCACCATTTGCACACAATGAATCTCAAGCAGCTGACCGATTGCTTAACAGTTTATATTCTGATTTTGAGTCTACATAAAACAGTTCAGTTCCATGCAGAGAAATTCAAGTAAGCCTTCCATCTACCACCTGCAATACTTTTGCATCTCAGTGTTCTGCTTGGTTTTAAAGTCCCTGCTTCTTGTTGTGCTGTGGGTATTTCACCTTAAGTTTTTGCGTTCAGCATCTAGGTTGTTTTCTGTGGGTACAGCTCCCTAAGTCCTGATGCAGCCGCACAGATCAGAGACACTTCTGTCCTAAAAAGGACTCTCAGAACTGAATTTTCCTCTCCTTTGATCATTTTGGCCAATCTCTTCAGCTTCTTGTAGCGTATTTATACTGTCTGCTTGAGATATAGTTACATCTTACCCTGAAACATGATACAGATTTGAGGTCACATCTGCCAAAGCTTATTTGAGTTTTCTAACCTGAGTTTATATTTATCTTTTTGTCCTCTTCACATGCACACCACAATTAAGACTTGGCTCCAGTTTTTGACAAATTACCTGCTTAAATGAAGCCTGACCCCTTCTTCTAGTGTTTGCTGCTCTCTAGGCAGCATTTTGAGAAATTCTTCTCTGGAAGTTCCATTATCCCTTTGGATTGTATGGGGATATTGGATACCTAAGAAGGGGAAAGAGGGGCTGTATGAGCATTCCAGTAGGTGGTATTGTGGTGTTTATCCCCTGAATAAAGCAGAAAATGAGATGCAGCAAAGCAAGAGAAAACTTTTTGCTTCTTTACATTTTAAACCCCCCCCCACTGATCTCATGATCTCTTTGAGTATTTTAATAAGAAACAAAGCTCCTATTACAAAGGGATAAGCATGATGATCCCTTTGCATCAGAGGTAGATTGTGTCTTCAGAAATAATTTTGCTGCATAAAATCATTGGGATGAGTCTTGACTAGTGATCAGGTTTCACAGATGACTTTTAAATGAGTAGAGGGTAAAAAAGCACCACACCATAACAGTTTTCTCTCCCTTCCTCATCTGTTTACCTCCCAGATTTCAGATGGCTGAAACACCTTGTGATGAGAGAGAGAGAAAATTGTTTTTCTGGTCTCAAATAGACCAATCATGGCTGAATTCTGGAGAACACCCAGGCTCTACTCCCACATCATAATTCGGTTTGCTCTGCAAAGTAATTCAGTATTTAGCAATCTGGCAAGTAATACAAGCCAGGATATGCCAAGTCAGAGCCTAATCCTAGAAGTGTCTGAGCAATCCCAAATTCCACTTTCAGAAGCAGTCAGTACTTGAAATACACTGAAAATTGCAGGTATCTTTAGAGGTCTGGGAATAAGCTCTCAGCTACAGAAGCCCTCAGAGTTCTGGGCTCCAACAGCTAGGCAGAGAGTGATATCAAAGGTGGATCTAAATTAAATTGTATACATTACTGTACATAAAATAAAATAGACTTGTTTTTTAATTGGCCTACAAAACCAAATTAGAAATATTTTGCTTTTCTGCTACTACATCCTTGCTTCCCTTTCTGCTAGGATACCCATACCTGGATGAAGAAGCAACACAGTTCTCACCACATTAATCCAGTGAGCTTGACAGTGCTCTTTTTAAAGTAGTGTCTACACATTATACTACCCTGTTAAAATTAATTCCTACCAAGAGAAGTAGCTTTCGTGATGCTTCCAGAGAAGATAATAGTGAACTTCCACCCCTCTGCATCTCAACATGTTTTCTACAGAGATACCTGCATAATTTATAATGAGTCTGCATAACTGAGTGGAAATATCCCTTTACAGACTTGACAATGATTCAGCACTGGTCATGATGGCTTTCATTGCTGCTTAATACAATACTCTCATCAAGCATCATCAAGAAGGCTGAAACAGACTGAAAAAAACCAGCATGCATTTCTCCTACAGTAAAGAGAATGTAATGAAAGTTAAATTAGTCTTAATCTTAAGGGGCTTTCAGTTTAGTTTGCACTGGTTATAACTACAGCTTTAATGATCATATTGAGCAGTGTTATGTAAAATATTATGCTTAAAGAATGAGTTCTAGGTGGCTCAGCTTCCAGAAGTTAGGTGAGAATTAATAAAATGTTTTTAATGTAATTGTAAAAAGAAGATGCTACAGAGTAAGCGGGAAAATTAAAAGAAAGGCACATTTAGTAATAAAAGGGATAAAAAGAATGGTGAACATTTGCTTCTCCCTGAGCCACATTTCTCACCCAGAACAAAAAATCCATGTCAGATTTTACCATTATGCAGTAGAAATGTACATATATAGACTTTTTTTTTTTAAAGGTTATGTATTTATATTTTACACATATCAGATACTTTGTTATTAATAAGATACTATTAGAATGAAAATGCTACATGTTTCCTCAGTTTTCAGTACTACTGGGAAGAATGGAGATCAGATTATCCCAGTAAAAACAGACTAGGAAAGCTAGTATGGCCAGGTGGCATAAACTCTACTGACTTACCCTCTATATACACGTATGTATTTGTGTATATACATAAATATGTACATGCACACACACACCAGTACTTCCTTACTCAGGCCTTGATTTTCCAGGAGATACTTAGGATAAGGTTACATTTGCCCAGAGCATGAAACTCAGCAGTTAGAAAAAATAAGATTCAAGCAAAAAGACAGTACAGGACTGCATTGCTAAACTGTCCTGTTAAATGGGCATGGACTGGAACTGACTGAGAAAACGACTGATGGTTTTCTTGGTAAAAGTTCAGGGTATAATGTAAGCATAGCAGTAGAATCAATAATTACTGCCACTTATATTAATCACAGTTACATCAGATGGCTTATGGATGACTGAATAACTCAGACATTTTTCAAAAAAGATTTTTGAAGATTAGACTATAATTTATAGTCAAAGGTGCTATTTAAATTCAATCAGAAAAACACTTTTATCAGCAACGTGTAGCCCACCTTGTTCCTCCTCTCCCATTGCAAAACAATTCTTTTAATTCCAAATTCAGTGTTGAGTCTTCACTTATAACAGTGATGTTCAGCTGTTGAATTGAATGGCTTCATTCCCCTTCCTAGTCTCTCACTACCAGAAAGCTGCTTAGTTGTGTGATTCATGAATCACAGAATGCTTAGGTTGGAAGAGACCTCCAATATCATCCAGTCCAACCTTTGACTAACACCACAGTCAACTACTAAACCATGTCCTTAAGGACCAGGTCCAAATGCCTTTTAAATACCTCCATGGATGGGGACTCCACCACTGTCCTGGGCAGGATATTGCTATGTCTGACAACCCTCTCAGTGAAAAAATATTTCCTAACATCCAGCCTAAACCTCCCCTAGTGCAGCTTATATCCATTTCCTCTGCTCTATCACAGTCCACTAAGGAGAAGAGGCTTTTTCCCTCCTCAATCCATCCTTGAGGTAGTTGAAGAGAGTTATAAGGTCTCCTCTCAGCTCCTCTTCCCCAGACTGAACACCCCCAGCTCCCTCAGCTCCCTCCTCACAGGCCTTGTGCTCCAAGCCCTGCTTGAGCTTTGTTGCCCTTCTCTGGACATGCTCCAGCATTTCTATGTCCCTCCTATAGTGAGGTGCCAGAACTGAACACAATACTCAAGATGTGGCCTCTCCAGAGCTGAGTACAGAGGGACAATCACCTCCCTATTCCTGCTGGCCACAGTGTTCCTATTACAAGCCAGGATGCCATTGGCCTTCTTGGCCACCTGCACACACTGCTGACTCATATTAAGTTGACTGCCACCTAATACCTCCAGGTCCCTTTCCAATTTACAGCTCTCTAACCACACTTCCTCAAGTCTGTAGCTTACCGTGGGGTTGTTATGACCCAGCTGTAAGACCTGGCATTTGACCTTGTTAAACATCATGCAATTAACCTTGGCCCCTTGGTCCAACCTGTCTAAGCCCCACTGTAAGGCTTCCCTACCCTCCAGCAGATTGACACAGCCACCTAGTTTGGTGTCATCTGCAAATTTACTGAAAGTACACTGAAGCCCCTCATCCAGACCATAAATGAAGATATTAAAGAGAAGAGTCCCCAGTACCGAACCCTCAGGAACACCACTTGTGACTGGTCATCAGCAGAATAAGACTCTACGTGGTCACAAGCAGAATAAGACTCTGCCTCTGTTGTCCTTTCTCTGTTCATGTGTCCTGTACATGCTCAGTAATAGCTCCCCCAATGGTTATAGGGAAAGTAACATGCCAAAGCTCAAGGTTTCAGAAAGGATTTTCAGTTTCAGCATTACCAGCTCCATATTACCCATGGCCTCTGATAATGCACCAGGATCTTAAGGTCTTAGATGAGCCCTTTTTGAAATGAAGGAGAGACCATTTCCCCACTCAGATCACTTTGTGCTGTACGATGAGCATTTAGCCTTGCCTGATGTGCTCTGTAATGAGGGCTGCTGTAGCATTTTATACCATCATTCAGTAATGCCAAAGAAAATGACAGGAAAAGAGCATGGGGAAATGGAGTACAAGGAGGGCCATTGAGACAAAAGTTACAATTTATAGTGGTGAAGTGCCTGGCACAAGGTGAACTTTTCACTCATGTCAAGAGCTCTTTTCCAATACTAATTCAACTCTCTCTACAGTTTCATTCCCTTGGCAGCGTACTTATTCTTTCTTACTTTCATAAAGGTGTTTCTGAAATTCTCATATGCATGCATTAATATTTAAAAATATCTTCGGAAATAATTCTAATTATTAAAATTTTACAAAATCACAGAATTGTCACAGTTGGAAATGACCTCTAAGATCACTGCGTCCAACTGTCAAGATCCCCCCCTTCTGAATAAAATATATGTATCAAGATCTGTATCACCCACTAGAGCATGTCCTGAAGTGCCTCATCTACATGTTTTTAAAATGTTCCATGGATGGCAACTTCACCACCTCGAATTCCAATGCCTAACTACACTCTCAGTAAAGAAAATAATCCTCAGATCTAGTCTAAACCTCCCACGGTACAACTTCAGGCCATTTCCTCTAGTCCTATCACTGTTCACTTGAGAGGCCAACACCCACCTCCTTACAACCTCCTTTCAGGCAGTTGTAGAGAGTGATGAGGTCTCCTCTCAGCCTCCTCCAAACAAAACAATCCAAATTCCCTCAGCCTCTCCTCATAGGACTTGTTGTCCAGACCCTTCACCAGCTTGCTTGCCCTTATCTGAACTTGCTCCAGCATCTCAATGTCTTGCAGTGATGGGCCCAGAACTGAACACAGTCCTCAAGCTGTGGCCTCACCAGTGCAGAGTACAGGGGCATGATCCCTTCTCCTTCTGGCCACACCGTTCCTGATACAAGCCAGGATGCTGTTGGCTTTCTTGGCCACCTGGGCACACTGCTGGCTCATATTCAGATAAGCATCAAGCAGCACCTCCAGGTCCTTTTCTGCTTTGCAGCTTTCCAGCCACTCCTCCCTAATCCTGTAGATTTCATAGAGTTGTTGTGCCCAAAGTGCAGGACTGGGCACTTGGCCTCGTTAAACCTCATTTTGTTGACCTCTGCCCACTGTCCCAGTCTGCCCAGGTCCCTTTGCAGAGCTGTCCTACCCTCGAGCACATCAACACTTCCATCCAACTTGGTGTCATGTGCAAACCTATTAAAGAAGCCCTCAACCCCCTCATCTAGATCATTAGTGAGAATGCTGAACAGGACTGGCCCCAAAACTGAACCCTGTGGAACACGACTGGTGAGCAGCCACCAACTGGATTTAACTCCATTGACTGCAACTCTCTGGGCCCTGCCATGGATCCAGTTTCTAACCCAACAAAGAGTATAAGAGTCTATGCCATGAGCTGCCAGCTTCTCTAGGAGAATGCTGTGGGAGATGGTATCAAAGGCTTTACTGAAGTCCAAGTAGACAACATCCACAGCCTTCCCCTTGTTCACAAGGCAGCTCACCTGATCATAGAATGAGAACAGGATGGTCAGGCAGAACCTGCCTTTCCTGAACCTGATCCCCCGGCTGTCCTGCACTTGCCATGTGAGTGCATTCAATATGAACTGCTCCATAATTTTTCAGGTGGTTTCTTCTTTCTCCTATTTATTTTTCATTTTGCTAAACTGGTAGCGAATTACCATAAATAAATTTATTTTAATTATAGTTCTAACTTTAAATCATGTTTCAGTCAATTTCAGCTGCACTAGCAATTATATGAATTAATCTGTTTGGCTTCTAGGTATGGCAAACAGAGCGTGGAAAACATATAGAAGCTTTGCAAAGGGTGGGAGAAAATTAAAGTTGTCTTTAAGTATTGTTTCTATGTATTATATAAAATGAGGAAATAGGTGTCCATTTTTCCAGGTCAAAGAGGGACCTGCTCACAGATCATAGCACAGTTCTGCTATGAAACATGAGGCTAGTTCTGAGTACCAACAAAGGCTGTGGAAAGGCCACTGAAGACAGAGCAATGGGTTCAGTGCTTCTATCCATATAGGTGCTTTTAATGTAATTCTTTTACACACATACAGTAGGAAAGTGGAGCAGCTGTTTCTGGGGTTTGAGGGTATCCACAGAAATAAAGCCGAACACAACTTCTAAATGGACAGTTATTCCCATTTGACAGAGAGAAATCCTCATTAAAAAATAAACACACACCCCCAAAAACTGCATGCATATTTGGAGCTTATTTGGAAAGAGGGCATTAAATTTGACTAAATGTAACACTCAGACCCTGCTAAATCTGAAATGAAGCTTTATATACAGTGTAACTAATGAGTGTCTGAACCATGATGCTGGAGTTCCACAAAGTGTAATTCTCAGTAGTAAATACAGTGTAATTGTTTTCCACTGTGTTCACAGAATAGCTCTACAAGCAGCTACAGACCTCTTAGGTAGATTGTCAAGTAAAGGAAATCATACAGATTTAGTAACATTTTCAAAAGCAGCAAATATTGGAAGTCTTATTTATTGCTAGGAAAAAACCCTGCAAATATTTGCAATTACAGACTGAATGTGTTTGTACATGCATCCTTTATATATAGAGACTGCAAAGCACAGAAGGTTTTGGAGTAGGTGCCTTAATATTATTTTACTATTCCTTCAGCTTTTTTACCAGGTTAAAGGAGATATGTGTTTGAAGATAATTGAAAATGGGAAACCAAAAGACGTTGTCATCCGAGAAGGGGAGGTAAAACCGTGTTATTTTTCTGTTATTGTTGTAAACAGGCACATTAAATGAATATTTTATGAGGTATTTAAAAAAAAACAATTTATGATGTGCAAAAGATGGCATCAGAATTAAAAAAAATAAAGGAAAATCCTGAACAATAAGCAGACTGCTTAGAGCTTAGAATATTAAGAGATTCAGTCTATTTTCAGTCCTCTTTAGTCCTTGTAGCTACCCTCCACAACCATCAGTGGTTTAAAAAAGCAGTTTACTGATAACATGTATGCAGCAGCACTCAATTGTTTTTCCTTATAGTAGTGGACATACTAAATCATAGAAATATAGACAGGTTTGGGTTAGAAAGGACCTTAAGGATCATCTAGTTCCAATTCCCCTGCCATGGACAGAGACGCCTCCCACCAGACCAGGTTGCTCAAAGCCCCATTTAACCTGGCCTTAAACACTTGTAGGGAGGGAGCAGCCACAGTTTCCCTGGGTAACCTATTCCACCCTCATATTAGGATATTCTACCTAATATCTAATCTAAGTCTACCCTCTTCCAGTTTACATCTATTCCCCCTTGTCCTATTGCTACATGCCCTTGTAAAAAGTTCCTCCTCATCTTTCCTGTAGGCCCCTTTCAGGTACTGGAGGGGACACTGATATGGTGTTACTACAAGCTATTATATGGGATACAACTGCCAGTCATTATTATTGTCCCAAACTTGAACTGTACTTGGTCATCAAAAGGATTTAAGAGATCTAGTGAGGCAGCTTTTATAATGGAAGACAAATGTTGGCCCAAATAGCCTGATGCCATTAGAAGCATTATTTTCAATGAAATCTATGTTTTCAAAGCCATAAAGAGTGAGGTTCTGGTAATACATTTCACATTGGAGAAGTACACCCAGCTGATATCTTGACATGTATCAGAAGCAATAATGAAAAGGAACACACCATATCCGTACTGGGAAGACTGACACTAGTGATGGTGAGGCACTATCATTAGCTCTGCTTTTCAGACAGAGAAAATGACTTGCCCAAACTTGGCTAAGAAATCTGTAGAAGAATAGTACAGTATAATCACCTTCCTACATAGTCAGATAGCTGCTGGAAAACAGTTTATTCTCAGACTTCAATAATGAACTTGTCCCAACCAAATGTCATGTGGTAGCAGGTAGTCACTGTGTTGGAGGGATACATGTGGTTGATTAAACATTTTCTTGGGCTGACAACAAACTTGATTCTTATTCCCATTTCTGCTACTCAGAAATTGCAGTACATTTATAAATTCCAGATGAGTAACTGGTTAGGTTTGTATTTCAGTTGTGTCCAGCAATGATGATCAGACTGGGAGAAGAGCACCAGGTTGCCAGGCAGGCAGTGCTGGGTGCAGTCAATGGTCATCATGCACTGAGAAAGCAAGAACCAGCATCTATTGGTACAAAAGTGAGTGGAGCTGCAAAAGAGCAACACAGGCTCAACAAAGAATAGGGGAAAAGAGGATTTTGGAGTCTGGGAAGCAGGGGAAGAACGCCACAAAGGACAAGAACTTACTGGCATTGATGATTTGCCATTTCTTTGAACAGATGTTCCTTCTACCTGCTAGGATACCTCATTCTCCTCAGAGATACTCCAACACTGTGGGTCTTGTGGTTGAGAGGGAAAGATTGAAGACAGAAATCGATGGACTTAGGTGAAGTATAAAATGTTGCCTAATCTGTTAGGATTCATAATAGAAACTAATTCCTCATGTCAATACAATACCATATTTTCCTCTCCTGGCAATTTATCAAACTCATCCTGGCAGTTTCATACTTATTTTATCCACACATCTATTTATCTGTAAATACATAAGCAGAGGTCTTATTTTTGCATTTGATCTAGTTAAACAAGAAACATGTTGAAATGTCTCAGATGAATGTTGTGGTAATAGCTATCGACTTATGTGTCACCTACTACTATTGCCTTAGGTTTTAAAAATGTTGGAGCTCTCTAACAACACAAATCAAAAAAGATGTGGTTTTGTGTTTGCTTTTTTTAATCAGTTCTGGCAAGCAGAACATGAATTCCTTTGTAAGCACTGAAGGCAAAAAGATGAAGATGAGCTTTCTTAGCAAGTGTGTGGGAAGCTGGAAACAGAAGCCAATTTTCTTAACACTAACCCCTCTGCATTGCACACACCTCTGCCTAGGTTTTATTGCCTTATGAGAACTACATCCAAAAAAGCAAAGGTTTTACCTTGTATTCTAGTGAGGGCAGAACTAAGCCTTTTCTTGTGGTCATACAGAATTCATACATGTAAGTAAGAAAGTCACATCAGTAACAATAGCCAAGTTAGAAAAGCTGTGTTGATATTAACCAGGTACAAGTGACCCAAAATTATTTACAGCTATTCATGTAATTTGTAAAGATTTAAATCTGTGGTAATATCTGTAATATGCTATTTCTGTCCCTTTCCTACAATTGACTGTTGCATAGGCAGTGTCACAGCAGGAAGACTGCAAATAAGTGGAATTAGGAAGATAGATTTTCATTCCAATAGAGAAGGCTAAAGGAAGAAAAACTTAAGGGACCATTCAAAAAAACACCTGATTGAACTCCAAGCAAAAGACAAATCCAGTTCATTTAAAACATTGTTCAACTATACACAAACGTTTTTTTCCTTTTAGTGCATGTCTGTGATTTGTACTTGTATTATCAAAAAGATATTTTGAACTAAAAACAATTGGCCAGTGATTCAAATAATAATGTTTGTAATAAAGGAACATAAGCAGTTTTAGGTAACTTTAAGCAAAATAAGCTGGAGCAGTATGTCCAGTTCTGGAGTCCCCAACATAAGAAGGTCATTGAGCTCCTTGAGCATGTTCAGAGGAGAGCCACTAAAATGATCAGAAGGCCAAAGCACCCCCCCTATGAAGACAGGCTGAAGAAGCTGGGGTTGTTGGTAATTAAAAATTAAACTAAAAGCTAACAAATGGCTTGCAAAATAATTTTGAAATATTTGAAAAAAAAAAACTGGCTTAAAAAAAGCACACTCTTAATTGAAAATATTAATCAGGTACCTGAAAATAAATCACTTGGAGATTTTTGGTAACCTTGTTTTCACACTGACACGATGGTTACCTGAAGCTTTAGAAGTGAACAGTCATATAATACTGTTGAACCTACATTCTCTCTGTGTGTTTCTGGGAGAGATGGAGATTTACAACCAGAAGCTCTAATCTCACAATTTTCTCACCCCCAGCCACCTGCAGCAAAAACTGTACAAGAGGAAGTAAAAAATAAACTTTGAAGTATGCTGACTCAAGGTCTAATACTACATTACTGTTCCATTATTTATGATGCCTGCAAGCTTCAGTCATTAATCAGACCCCCTAGCATGCCAATTATTGTACAAGTGAAGTACAAGTAGTCTGCCCCTCTGTTTCAGCCTAAGGAATGATTACATGCTTTGTACTGTAAGAAAAAATGCACTGGCTAACCTTAATCCTATGGCAAACAAGTAGAGAAACAACTAAGTTTGATGTTCGTTGTGTGGTCGGATTCTTCAGTACTTAGTAACATGCAAAAGCCTTCCCAGGTGCAAAGTTTTCTCCTAGCTGAGACATTTGTAATGTCTCCTCTGTAAATCCTCTGTCTTCAAAAATCTGTGCTCATAGCACAGCTTTTTCCAAATTTTTTCAAAGCTCTTCCAAGCACCCTGTTTATGCAAAAAGGAGATGTGGAGCTCTTAAGCTTCTGAACAGCATGTATATGGATATATGACATATACATATTCATGACATATACACATTAATTTATATAAGCCTTGTTTCTGTCTTCAAAAAAACATTCTAGTGACTTTAACCTAAAAAACATTTAGGACCTATTTACAATCAGTCACAGTAGGAGTCTTTGTACTGGAGCATCACTCCCTTGCCAGTTCATGAAGTCTTTTGAAATACATAGGTAAAGTATGTCTTTGGCATTACAGCAACCTTGACCTATTGATATCAGCATAATTTATTTGTTGAGACATAATATAATACAAGTGATACACTACATTCCTCTTCAAAGCAGTGAGCTAAACAAAACCTCTCAAATTTATGCAGCTGGCAAATATTGTTTTTCAAACAAGTCCATAATCTACCTTGTTTTCTTATCACTCCACACACCAGCAATAAGCAAGGTGACTCACTTAAACCTTAATATTTATCTTAGAGCTGAATGGAAACAGCCACTGGAAATGGTATTTGGGGCCAGTTATTTTTGCAGTAACTACAGTTATTGGTCCCAAGGAACTATGACACCACTTGTTTCCAGGATTAAATTTGCAAAGTTTGCTAAGGGAATTTGATGATTTATCTGTGGTTCATCAGCAGAACTACAAGGTTGTCCATAGAAGTGTGAGCACCCCACCCATCAAGTCAGCTAACCAGGGAAACAAAGCATCCATAAATAACCATTATTCAGACAAAAAAAGTACACCAGGCTTGAGAATAACACTCTTACACAACATCAAGTAGCTATTTTATTGAAAAGACTGAAATTGCCTGATCAGTTAGTTAATAAAAAGATTGACAAATGTTTTTACTTTGTCAGGTACTATGTTGGAGAATCAACTAATGTCCTCTTTGAAAAATGGTTTCACTGTGAAGATCTTGGCACTCAACTGATACCAATAATTCAAGAGTAAGTTTTTCTCAGTTTAAAGTTAAAAGAACTGTTAAATATAATCTAATATACCATTAGTATATGGCTTACATAGTTGATTTCCTATTTATGCTGCATTTTACATAGTCTTTTGAAAGTTAATTGCTGCTCTGCAAATTTTTAAACTCACTAAATCGGATTTAAAATAAAGAAAAATCAGATGTGCCTTCTATCTATCTAGAACATATTTTTGAGCAAGTAAAAGCATAGTGCTGCTAGGTGCAAAAAGAACTGAATGAAAAATTAACACTGAATTGATGCTAGGTTAACTAAGTAAATGACTACTTTGCCTTAGGGCTTCTTTTACTCTTGCTTTAATCTAAGCACTTTCAATCTATATCATTCATGAATAAACAGGACTGCAGCACATTCAGTAGAGAGCTGCTTTCTAGGAAATAAATACCTGTGGCTCATCACTAAACTAATCCATTTCTTAAGCAATTGCTAAAGGTGAGCAAGGAAGTGGTTTCGTGACACAAATTTGGGAGGACTTTCAGAGAAACCCTCTGCCCTGTTGGGTACATTGATTCAAGAGAGTAGAGCTCTGTTGAATACATGTGACAGTCACTGAGCTTGCAGCACATCCATACTCAGCACAAAGCTTAGTGGCCAGCATTACTGCTCAGTCTTCTCTAACTGACAGAGTAGGTGACTTTTTTTTTTTTTATGTGAAAGTGACTTTTTACTGTTGTTTAAATGTTTGTTATTCCAGGTTTTTTAATTCAAGACAATATCAAACTGGAAAACCCAATCCAGGTAATGCAAGTTAATTTCAGAATTAGAATAATTATTGTATCTGGTTGAACATTGATCTCTGAGGTCCCTTCCAACCCAGCCAATTCTATGATTCTATGATTCTATGATAATGACCAGGGTTCTGTTTTTCTTATGTAGACTAAAGTTATTTTGGGAAGTAATTTCTTTCATTACCCAATCCACAAATAAAATCCATGTGTGTGATTACCAACATCACCTTGGTTCATCTGATGCCATCATAATGGTGACTGGTAATGGTAACTGCAGAGTGTGAAGTTTCAGTATCTTTATCATTGCATGCCATTCAAGCCTTATACTAGCAAAATTTCATTTCTCAATTTTCATTTTCAAATGTTTTAGCTTCTTTAGAAATCAGATGCCTCAAACTTGTAACAGCACCTTCAATGGGAAACTTGTTTTGCTGAAATCTTATAATGCTGTTGGCCCCCAGCTCTACATGAGCATGGAGCATCTGCATCATCCATTGCTATTAATATAAATTATATGCAAAATGCCACCCATCTGTTTTAACCATGTATGAAAGACTACAGGAAGTGACCATTTCTGCACCCGCAGGAATAGTTTCTATGGACTGTTTGCCTGTGTTTTGCTTAGGTTCAACCAGGTCAGTTCTGATACAGGAACTACCTGGAGAGTCTCCATGACATTGCCAGGTTCTTAATGTGTGGAAAAGTAAAAAACAGCATAAGTACAGGAGGAGCTGCCTGAGATTGTCACCTGGTGAGTTCCTGCACCAGTTAGCCAAATGCTGTTCTGAAGGCCACCAGTTCAGTGAATCCCATTGCTCATTTAGGGTTGTTGTTTCAGATCAGTCTATTGTCTCTTCTGTGACAGGAGAGACTGACTGAGGAGACATCCTGCAGGAAATTTATGGCTCAGGTGCACTGCATGTGCACACATGCACAGCTATAATACCCACCTATGCTACTCTTAACAAGTACATAAACTTGAATGTCATCCTTCAGGCACACCCATAACTTAAATTCCCTAGCTCTTGCTACAAGTTAAAGACAAATTTTATTTCCCCTCTAAGAAGCTTTTGGAACCAGTCATTCTTTAGCTCCATATTCACTCCTGGATGTCTTAAATTGACTTTTATGGATTACTCTACTGGAGCCAAAACTTCTAGTGAAATATTATTTCCACATCTGTCCCTCTTGATAGTCACCCTAAAAGTGACAGTGCTTGCTGCCTCAGCCAATAATGGAACAAAGTGCTTATTAAAATCCTACAAAAAGGGAACAAAAGTTTTGGGGTTTTTTCATGAATATCACCTTTCTTGAAAATAGTCAATTAAATCATCACCACCAAAATAAAAAGTTCACAGAACAGTCCTGTGTACAAGATGGCAACTTTACAAGCCTTTGCGATTAGGAAATGGTAACCCAGTTAGAAAACCCACCTGAAAGACATTACATCTGAACCAGTTTATGGCACTGGCTCTTTGACTGACTGGGAAATGGACTTCTCAGCAAAAGGTTTGCTGTTTCATACAGACAAAATGTTATCTCCAATATCTTCCTTTGTAGCGAAACAAGATAAATCAGGTGCCTCGAGTTGCCAAAGAGTGGGTGTGAGTCCACCTGTGCCTGGTTAGGACAGGCCCCCTATTACCAGGGGGCCAATAAAGGTGGGACACACACCCACAGAGAGCAGCAGCTCACTCTGGTGTGAGGCATGAAGAGGCCAGCAGCTCATTGAGCCTCAGAAGCAAGAAAGGTTCTTCCTGCTACATTCCTTTTCTTTATATGCACCATCAAAATGTTTTTGTTTTACTCTGAGCATGTCACCAGTGTGATGTTTGGGTGCTGATGATTTTTGGGGTTTTTTTGTCAATTTGTGGGTTTCTTTGCAGAGATGAGAGGTAGCGCAGGTACTGTCTCTCACTTTGTTTAGCAAAGAAATGATAATTTCAGATGAAGCCTCTAGATGCTGCTATAGTAAAAAAAAAAACCCTCATGCATACTATGCTTGTGCAATACAGTGATTTCCAAAGAGCATCTCTCACCACGTTGAGCTAGGAGCTTATATCTCAGTAACAAATCAATTATATCACTGCAGGAAAACAAAACATTAGATTTATGTTTTTAATATTTTTGCAGAAGAGTAGAGCTCAATAACAAACCTGACAATCAGTCAGAAGCTATGATATATCTTGACTTTTTTCTTTTAAATATATAATGGAGAAATTTTTATAGCGAAATCCAGTTAATTGGTTCTACCCTTGTAATTTACACACAGCTGTAAAAAGGCTGAAGAAAGCCAAAAGGCACAAGGCTTCCAATAAAACTAAAAAAAAGCAAAACAAAAAAAACCCCAAAAAGAGGTTCCTTCAAGATAATTAAAACAAGTACATGTTGTTATTTTGCTCAGAGCTTGGTATATATTTTTGCCCTGAATTTATTATCTTCTTGAGTTAGCCATCAAGACAATAAGAAGCTCAAAATCTCAGTAAAGTCTTATATAAGATTAAAATACCCTAGATTTTTAGTTACAGAAGTTTTTAGCTGGCAGCTCCTGTAACTGCCAGTGAGACTTGTGTTAAAAAAAAAAATTTAACAAAGTTCAGCTGAGATATGAGTAAGCTGGTAATAAGTTCCTTCTGGATGCAAACCCAACTGATGGATAAATAATGCTTTGGATTTATTCCCTCAGCAGATCTCTCCTTTTTTTTTTTTTTTCCTCTCTTAAAAAGTAGAATTCAACAACCAGCCTGACACTTGTAACATATAACAAGCTACCACTAGTTTCTCAAGATACTTCATTCCAGGCATATTTTAACAAGATCTGAGCTGGCCTATGCAGAGGGCTCAATTTCAGCCTCTTCCTTCAGTTTTCTTCTGAAGACCTAGAATCCCCTAAGTTTGAAAGTGCCAGCTTAAGCACTCTCAGATTTCTCTCTCCATAAGCCTGAAGTGCCTCCCTGGTTTAGAGATAAATAGAGTAAAATTGAAGAAAAACATCGTGAAAGAATCCCTTGATTGCAGTTGACTCACAGAGGAAAGCTGTAAGTTGAATAAATCAAGCTCCAATTGCTTTTTAAAAAAGCACCACACTAGTGGTTTTTTTGTTGTTGTTCTTTTCTAAACGACAAAAAAAACCCCAAACAACCCAACCAAACAACAATGAAACTAAAAAACAAAAAACCAAACAACAACAAAAAAACCCCACCAGACATCCCTTGATTTATGGTTTCTGGCTCAGACACTAGTAAGGCAAATCCCTCTGAAAGCAGGGTACTCAGAATAAATGAAGAGATAGCAATAGCTATTAAAAAGATAAATTTTTAGAAGAGGGGCTCGAGTACCATCAGGTGAAATACAATCAGAAACTCACATTGCATTCAGTCCTTATCTTCCCTGGAACTGAATTACCAGCCTCTTCTTACCACAGGTGTAGTTAAAGCCTGAGAAAACTCTCATCTCCTTTTATCATTAAGGGTGAATGAATATGTTTAGGCTACAGTCTTAACATGGAACACTCAAGATAGGTTGGTTTGGTTTACTTTACACAATTTTTGACATGAGGAATTAGTTATCAAAACAATATTTGCTACATGCAGTTCAATCAGACTGGAAGCAAGATTCTCTCAAGGTTTCTGTTTAATCCCAATTGTATAGTCCAGAGGACAAGACACAATTCAGACAATAAAAGTTATAATGAACAGTGATGTAGCGGGAAGAGCCTTTCTTGCTACTGAGGCTCAACGAGCTGCTGGCTTCTCCATGGCCTCGCACCAGAGTGAGCTTCTTTCTGTGGGTGTGTGTCCCACCTTTATTGGCCCCCTGCTAATAGGGGGCCTGCCCTAACCAGGCACAGGTGGACTCACACCCACTCTTTGGCAACTCGAGGCACCTGGTTTATCTTGTGTCTCTACACAGTGATGGCTAAATATTGTTTGCAAAAGGATCCAGAAGTTCAAAACTTTATCCTGCCATGTTGACTGAAATAATACAGGCTTCTTTTATGTGAAATTTGGTGGGGAAACGTGCAAGAAAATACTTTCCCTAGGTCAAGCTTGTTTAATAATGATCTTCAGGAACATTAATGATATAGGTATGTAGAA
Source organism: Calypte anna (assembly GCF_003957555.1). Taxonomy (NCBI): domain Eukaryota; kingdom Metazoa; phylum Chordata; class Aves; order Apodiformes; family Trochilidae; genus Calypte; species Calypte anna. The sequence continues at coordinate 20,366,970 of NC_044246.1, forward strand.
TGTTAGTTTTTTGTTTATCCAAATTAAATAATCAACTTCTAATTATCAGTGAACTTTTAATTCCCATAAAAACTTTCTTGTCTGTGGACACAGACAATATACTGCAAAACCCAGTCCTATAATTAATTCACTGGCAAAACTTTCTTCATTTCTAGGTGTATTACAAGTTATTTACACTCTAGACTTAAAACTCTGGTTAATATTGTTAGAATACAGCACAGTTCCATGCTTGTGATTCAAAGGATCTGAAAGTATGAAAAATTGGGAGCTTTCTTCAGTCAGCTGAAGGAGGAATACCATATAGTCTAGGGCATGCTCTATAAACAAATGTTTTCTGGGTTCAGTAGTGCTGTTAAACAAATAATAAAGGTGAGTTCAGTGCTATAAAACTCAGCTTATGTGCTGTCATCCTCTGTAGCTAATTGAGTGCATCCTCTCTAGACAGTATTTGCTTTTCAGTCTTGGTTCACTGGTGTACAAAAACAAGCAGAACAGAGTGGTAATAACTGAAATTAAGAAAAAGCTAAAGAATAAATATAACTGGCTATTAGATAATACTAATCTAGTTAAAACTACCTCAGAAAAATACATCAGGCTCCCAGAGCCCACGACTGCTAATGACAGCAGTCAAACAAAAACTAACAAAAAGTCTCCAGGTCTGCTTCTCTCTCAGCTGAGTCTCCTCAAAGAGAAGCAGAACACAAACTGTAATCTCCAGGAGCTCTCCTAATGTTTTATCATAGGAACCAAACCACTACTGCCCTTTAGTTCATAATGTATATAATTAACCTATCAGGAAAACTGGAATAAGTGCCCTAAAGTTGTTTTCCTTTCATAATTTAGTGAAAAACCTAATCTTTTAAGAGCTCTGAAGCTCAGAGAACTTTCACAGCAGGTATTTATTTCCTAATAAAGTATTTTCTTTCTTTGTAAATGTTCCTCAGACAACCTCTGAAACAGAAAACTCACTAGTTGAGTCAGCCTGAGATTTTCCTTAATGTTTCTTAGGCTATTGAATAGTAATAGCTCACACATGATGTACAAATCCTTGTTTCAAAAACTTAGTGAGATATCAATGTTTGTTATAAACTTCAATTCTTCTTCTATGGAAACAGAAGTTATGCACAAAGGCTATTAATGAAATGCCTACAGTAATATAAAAGGCAGATTCAGACATAAAAATTAAGATTCCTGAGTTTAATATTGGAACAGTAGTATTTCTCAATACAATGTACAATTCTTGATTTTAAATTATTACCAATTCATTATTCATTATTGATAGAACTTTATAAAGTATTAACCATTGACCTAGCTGTATCATTAAGAGTTTTCAAACAATTTTGGCCTGAAATTTGCAATTCCCTTCTGTCTGGCTGGTGATAGCTCTGTGTGCATAGGGCACCTTTATTACAGAAATATTTTTTAAAGCTTTCTTTATCATCGTTTCACTTAGGAAAAAGAATTTGTTTAGTTTCCAGCATAGATTTAATGACGCAAAGGAAAACGTCCCTAAAAATAATTACAGGAACATGTCATAAATTATCAGTCAAACCAATTCTCAGGGCATGCTACAAAACCAAATACACTGACACAGGGAAATGTAGGATTACACCAAGTGAGAGCTGTATTTTTGACTAAATGTTTCTGCATCTCTACTCAACAACAGTGAAATGAATCCACTGCACCCAAAGTAGTCAGTTACTGTCGGTACTATTACTTTGGATTTTTATAGGCTATGAGCAAGCTACTTGTTTTTTAAAACCCAGATACATGAAATTATAGCCCCCAGACCACAGGTTTTGTTTGCAGTGGTACTAAACGGCTACCAGTCTCACAGATATTTCTGTTAACATTGAGAATAAAGCAGACTTTTCACAGGAATTAGTTAGGCTCATATAGGAAAAACATCCCAAATATGCATTACTTCTGGCACTGGCAATAAAATGTGAAATGCTGCAAGAACACAGAACTATTTATACTGGTGTAGTATTCTCTAAGAGATGGAAGGGGAAGTTAGAAAGTAGACAGAAATAAATTAATACACAATTCTAATATATTTTGTGAGCTTCTTATCCATAGGCTAGACCATTTTACGCTCAGTTAAAGGACAGAAAAAACAACCAAAAAACATTTCTAACTGCTTCAGTTTTAATACAGTTGTCTTTGCCTTTTGCAGAGGGAGACAGCATTGGTAAGGGGCTTTCTCATGCCCTTGCATGGTGCTGGGGCCACAGTATGGAGGAAGACTGTTTCTGAGGCACTAGGAGGATTTAGAATGAAGGAGCTCTCATAATTAGTAAGAACATATAAAGGTGATTTAAAGATTTGAAGATTGTTCCATCTAGGAAGTGCCATCTAGAAATGAAGGGTTGTACATCACTGAAAAATGTTTTTTCTTAAAGTCAACATGCAATCAGTTTGACAGTTGACATGACTGCAGTACATTGTATTTCATGGGCTTTATTGCTCTTTTCTTTTGCAACAAATCTCAAAGAGCAAGTTTTGCAAGAGAGCTATGGAAAGAGCTTGAGGACAGTAGGGTTCAAGAAACATTCTGGGTGAATAAGATGGTCTGACTTCTTCACAAGATCACTGGGATAGGGAAGGGGGAGTTTCCATGCAACATGGAAGTCTGGGGTAAGCAAACACACCCAGATACCTGGCAGGCTAGTGGCAGTCCTCTTCTACCTATCCTCTTTATTGCTATCAGAAGTACAGTACTCCCAGCAAGTTCAAACTCTTCCTTAGATAGTCTCTGCTGAGGCTTTAGCTGTATATTCACTGGCTATTTTCTTGCAAGATGTTCTCTCCATTTTTGCAGAGTTTCAAACTCTCTGTCTCAGTATAGTCTCTATTGTTTAACTGAAATCAGCTTCCTCTAAAACCTGTAATTTCCTTTTTAAAATATTTACAGACTCATTCAGTAAACATGATGTATTTTTCAGCTTGACATGGCATCATCACATTCTAATTTAAAGTTGAAATGAGCTATGAAACCCATAAAGAACACATTGCTCTGATATGAATATTTAATAGTAATGATCCACAATTTGCTATTGAAGTATTTAAATGGATCTCCTGAACACGTAAGAAAATATTAGATTTGATGTTCCGCTTAGTGATATGTTACTTGGAGATGTGAACAAGACTGTAAGCTGACTAGCTTAAAATTGCCATATTTTTTTATTTTGCTGGCATGTTTTTACCTTTACCATCATCAAACCATCATGCCTCCATGTCTCAGTGTATTACTGGAACATAACTCCAGAAAAACATCAACTGACACTTCTGAAATAATACTGAAAGCCAATGTAGTCTAAGCAGGAATATATGCTATAGTATCTGAACAGAGGCCATTAGCCTGATAAGAAACAGTTTATCTGGAAGCACCAGGCTTCAGCTCAAATATATATATATGGGATAGCAAAATACTGGATCATCCTCATGTTGGCTCAAGCTCACAAACTCTTGGGCACCTGCAGCTTTCAGCTCATGCAAAGGATAAGTGTCAGGGTTAAATGAGGACTCAGTCACTTAGCATCTTAATAGTGTCAGCCATACATCATGTGCTTCATCACAGTGCTCATTATTTGTCCTCCAGTAACAGGTCAGCAAATCTAGATCACACAAAAGGTTCATTTCATGCAGACCCAGTTTCCAAAGGCCATTAGGCTATCTCTGGGAATGTATTATTAACATCTGAATTAGTAATAAACTAAAATTCCACCACATACCAGGGCCTGCTGACAAGTGTCCAGGCAGCTCTTGTGCTAAAGAACTTAAAATCTAAATAAATCTAAATTAATTATCTAATCTAAATCTAAATTAAAATCTAAATAATTCCTTCCTTGGCTGCGGATTTCTTCAAATTGCTTTCGGTATTTCCTAAAAGAGGCACTGCTGAGGCAAATCATTTGCATAAACATGTTGTCTCTTCCATTTAATTGATTATAATGGAGAAAGAATTTGAATGGCAAAACCTTCTGCAATAAGTGTTAGTATCTCATCCAGATTGTCTGAAGATGGATGTAGATTTTCAATGCTTATTATGGTCCATTACAGAGGAGTGGGTTATTCAGTACACTGCTGTCCCTTGGATGGTCCCTTGTCACCATCTCACTTCATGTTCAAAGACTACAATCAAATGGCCTTCCATGAAAGAAGGAAATGGTACATTCAGAACACTGCAGAGCAGTGAAATACAGCTTTAGAGACCAAACAGAAGAACATGGAATAATGAATACACTAATACTTGAAAAAGACTTACTTTGTGACTAGCACTGAGACTGAGATTTGGCTGCGAGATGGTTTCCTCAATGCATTTGGGACACAGCTATTGAGTGAGTTTCTTCTGCATTTAGCTGGTATTATTGTTTGAAATTACTCCATGGGTGTTCTCCCAAGGCATCTCAGAACGAACTACTTAGCATCACCAAGGTGATTGTACTGTCTGTGCTTCACCGTGGGCTGGTAAATAACTAAAGCTAATTCAATATACCAGCAACACACAGCACAAATCTTGAATTTCACCAGCTAGACTTGAACTGCATTCAGTCCTCCAGCTATTTCAAATCAATTCAGTTATGAAGGGGAATCACTGGAAATTAAATCCAGGTACAACTCCAGAAACACCAGGAAAAAAAAAGTATTTTATTAAATTCAGGGTTGTGATAACAGGCTTACTCCACTATGGTCAGTGAATTTAAAAACGCATGGAGAAAAAGAAATAAAAGCCAGTACTAACTATGTGAAAGATGTAGAATAAGCTGGTTCTATAGGCCTAATTCCACTTACTTGTGAATATGTAAGGGTTAACTCAGTAAAGGCTTAGACAGGACAAATCACATTTTACCTGTGCAAAAGCTGGTCAGAAAGAGAATTAAGAATATGCAGGCAAGAACTAGGCAGTCTACTGCATGCATTTTTAACAAGTATGTTCTGACAACAGCTTCAAAGAAGCAACTCAATAAAGATACATAAACAATACTTGCATCTTACAAAAGCAACTAAGAAGTCCTGATAATGACCATAGCACTGTTTGCTGTTACAACTGACTTTTGATTAGATAACTGTAAATTGAAACCTTCAAGCTGTGAACAAAGGTAAAATGTTTGCAAAAATCAAGGGTAGCAAGTGTCACTGATAGCCCTCTGCTTTCCTTACAGAGGAACTCCTGAAAGAAACACCTTTCCCACTGAATCCCACTTCTGTTATGGAGCCATTTTCCTTACAAGGCTGGTTAAATGATCACCGTGGGGAAATAAAACAGAAGAAATCCTTGAACATGTTTGGAGATAACTTTGAAACAGAGGTAGGGAGGTCTAAGTTCTCTGAAAGAGATGGATGTTTTTAAAGGTGCAGACAATCATGGAATGGTTTGGGGTGGAAGGGAACTTAATGCTCATCTAGTCCCAGCCCCACTGTCACGGGGGCAGGGACACCTTCCACTACACCAGGTTGCTCAAAGCCCCATCCAACTTGGCCTTGAATGCTTCCAGAGAGGGGGCATCCACAGCTTCCCTGGCAACCTGTTCTACTGTCTCACCACCCTAACAGTGAAGAATTTCTTTCTTCTTTCATGTGTTCAGCTACATATCTGAACAGCATCATTGGTGCCAAGCCCAATCTGGGTGTTTAAACATTTTTTTTCCCTTGCCCTCAATCTACATAAAATGTAAACAGGAAAACTGGACAGCATCAGAGAGCTGGGGCTGTGGTAAAGCATTGCACTTCTCAGTTTAGTTAAACAACATCTAGTTTGGGTGTAAAATAAGCTGTCACCATTTGATATCTGTGCTTTATGCCTGACAGTTTACAAAACATATTATTTCTCTGGGTTACTTGGAGTCACACTCAGAAGAATCCAATACATTTGACAGCAAAGTGACAGAGTGTGGGACTGTCAGAAAGAACACAGAAAGGGCTGATAATGAGAAAAATAAGGTCTGGTCTGCCACTTTTTTGATGATAATAGAAGGACCTTTTCTGCTTCAACAGGCTCTTGACAAGCCCCAGAGTTCATGAGGAGGAAGTGCCTGTTCCAAGAACAGAAGCAGGAAGGATATAGATGCAAAACTGAGAGTGGGAGGAGGCAGAAGGAATAGATAAGTGACGATGCAGAGGAGCATAAGGAGTGGCAGGTGTGATCAGTTCCCTTTTTATCAGTAGGAATCAATATGAGAATACCAAAAGTAATGTGAATTTTAATGTCTGTAAAAATAACGTCATCTTCTATGAATGTTTTTCTGTAAAAATAGAATATTTTCATTGCTGTAGGAAGATAGGAACATGAATACATACACTTTGGTTACTGGAATGAATCCATTATTTTTTTTATTTTTTATTTTTAAAAAAGGTTACAGCTTATGGGCCAGGAACGACTGAGAAAAGCAAAAAGAATTCAGATATCTGGATATGGCAGCTGGTACGTGGCAATTCACACTTGTTAACTGATGAGTTCATGCTTGGGTTCAGACTAAACAGTAGTAAAGCCTTTTAGCACCAACAAGAGAAATTAAAACAATCACCTTCATTCTTACAGAAAAGATCAACAGGTACCACCCTCCAGCTTTAAACTATCATGAAAAATAACTGACTACTGTCACCATAAAAATACTCTTTTTCCTCATCTTGTATGTTGAGGACAGAGATACTGGTATCTTCCACCAGAGGTCTTGGTGTGGATTTTAATAGACCCTACTTAGAGGTATATCCTGTAAATTTATCAGGATGTCTCAAGGAGAAAATATCATCACTTGTTTCTTCTTGAAGCATTTTTCCTCATACTGAAGTCAAATTGGAACTGGGTAGAATAAGCTAATGAAAAAGTGAGAACTTGTTTATACTAAAGCACAGCAGTAGGCGATACAGATGCCTTTCATTCAACATGTTCCTTTGAAACACTTGCAACCCAAGGGAAAAAAGAGAAAAGCTAGTTTTCACTTACACGAGGCAGGTTAGCTTGGGAGGCAGATATTTCTATCAGTTCCTGTTCTGTTCAGGGACTGTCAGCTACTAATTAAAGACAAAATACTCTTGAAAGACTTTTTTAACACAGCAACTTATAGCAGCCTATGCAATCAAGGCCTTGTTACTGGCAAGAATCTGCTTGACAAGATAATGACAAGTCCATTCCAGTGTGGAGAGACTCCTATTAGTGATCTCTGTCAGATCCCTGCTGACTTGTGAACTGCTTTTCAAGACTTAAAAATATATTAGGTCACAGAAAAGTTGAAGAGGAGCCTGAAGTACTCCAGGAGCTTATCTGTAATTTCCAGAGCTGTACCAACTTGCAGGCTGCTAGGTTAGATTGGCAGCAGTGTACTCCCATGAATCAGGTTGTGGGTTGATGCTTTATGATAGGGAACAATGAACCATGAAGAATATTTTCATTGATGCTAATAGCATCAGACAGGGAAGATCAGATGAATATTTAGCAAGGCCTCATGAAACACAGCAGGATTGAAGGGCTTTTTGAGTGGGAATGATTTCCATACTTACCCACAGCATTATCTTCCTACTAGTGACAGGACATGGATAATTAAAACCTGGTAATCTCTTCTTTCCCTTCAGGAAGGCACATCAACTGTTACCATGGATGGCAAAACCCTGACTTTATCTGCTGGTGACAGTCTGCTTGTCCGTACCCAGTCTATGTGAGTTGAGATGAACAGGGGTTCAATGCATAATTTCCCAGGTTCTGACAACAAAAATTCTTTGTATTTGATCCACATCAAGCTGAGCATCAACTGGTGCAGAAACTCAGCACCTGTAAATGCAGAATTTTCAATAGCCTCCATTATTCCTTGGGGCAGAAGTGTCTTTGGGGAAAAAAAGCCATTCATTCATTCTAGTTCACCTCTTAAGATTTAAGCTAGGGAAGAAAAAAAAAAATAAAAAAAGATAAGCACCAACAAGGAAAAGCAGCATGCAAAAGAACATGCAGAAAGGTAAACAGCACTAATACATTAGCAATGACAGCGGATCCTCTGAGCCTCAGACTGGACTTAATTAACATCAGTACAGCAAGACTTGGGGTTCAGACTCAGAACCCAACTTTCTTCCTGAAGCAGGATTTATATGGCTGTTTCATCATCAAGACAACATGATATATGTAAAGGAAAAAAACAAACAAACAAACAAAAAAACAACCCAGTGAAAATAGTTTCCAAAGAGAGCCTATCATGAAGATGATGAAGGGTGATGTCTACTTTCTGGTAATATAATGCAGAAGATGATAAAAATGGCTACCTTTACTACAGGAAAAAAATCTTATAAGTAGCAGTGCTAACATTTACACCTTTTTTACAGCACTGATAACATTTGCTGAAAGAGCTGAAACCATACAGCTGTGCACAGAACTGTTCTCTGCACCTGTGATTCCAACACACAGCCACCTCCTCCCTTCACCATTACTTCCATCACTTAATTTCCAGTCCTGCAGTCCAATTAATGAGCTTGTTTTCAAAATCATAGCTTGAGGCATGTACAGAGCTCTGCTAGCACAGTTCATACTATTAGATATTTATCAGATCAGCAGGCACCTTTTGTTGTACACATCACTGTTGCAAACTGGTTGACCTCTGGCCAACTCTGCAACAGACACAAAAAGGGCTAATACAACAGTGATGACCACAAGAAAATTACTCTTGGATTCATAGATATTTATTTTGTTAAAATAATATGTGTATTGAGGTGATCCTTTTCCAATCTTCATATGTCAGAGATCAGACAGGATGCCTTTCCCCCCTGGTTCACCCATAAGTAGATATAAATTCTTTCCTACCATGTCACACTGCTTGGCTTATGTTAGTGATGGTGAAGAGTAATTCCCTGAACTATCACAAGATACACTGATATAGAAATAGAGCTACTGGAATCAGAACAGAACCCATTTGTTTTCCCCTCATTTTCAGTAGCATCAATATTTTAGTAGTTGGTTTGAGTGTGTAGTTCCCCCTCAAACATATTGGATCATTTCTCTCCCCATTTTTCCAGGTACTGCTGGAAGAGAACAGAAGAATGTATTGCTCTCAGCCTTGCCCAGGATCCAAAACGAAAGCAGCCTTATCCCTAGTGCCTATGCCAGCTGACTTTGATGAAAACAATAGTTTTTACCTTCTTGTCTTAATGATCCTATAGTCCAAATGCCTGGAAATTTGAATAGTATAACACAAAGATTTCAATTAATTAAACCAAGTGCTGTGCTCTGTTAAAATATTTTTCCCAAGTAGTTCAAGTTTAAGCAAAATCTGCAATCAGTAGTTTCTTTTTAAATACACAGAACTATAGCTCTTACCTGACAGTAAATAAAACCAGATGCTAGTAGTAGCATTACTTATGTGATAATATATATGATACTATCTACAGTAAGTTAAAGGCTTTTCAAATTAAAGTCTCTGCCAACAGATGTAAAAAAGGAGACAGGACAGATACTGTTATTCCTACTTAGGTAGCAGTATTAATTTCTTTGTCTCATTTTTGTCATTTGTAATAAATTTGGTATAATGTTAGTTACCCAGCCCACAGCAAAGGAGCTTTAATTGGCAGCAGTTCACAGGTCCAAGATCTTTGGCTAAAAGGCTCCTGTAATTTACTATCAGTTTTTCAAATCTGGCAATACAGTATCAATCACACTTATCATCAAGATGCCACACATCCCACTCTGGATGCTCTCCATGCACTACACTATCAAGAACATAGCAGTGCAACTAACACAGGAGCACCCAGGTCATGGGTGTTCCTCTGCAGCAGAAACCTCAAGTCAGTGTAGCTTAAGCAGTGTGTTGGGAGACAAGCAAGCAGAAAAAAAATGTTATAATTGGTTTCTACTAAGTGCTGATTGTTTTTTTAGAAGCAGAAAGTGTCAAAATACCTTTTACTGCTTTTATTCCAGGAAATCTCCAGAAGGGACAATTATTTTTGTTTGGTTGGGTTTTTTTATTGTCCTTGACATTATTAATATCAGAAAACTGGTTGCTTAAATGGCTGCATTTATTATCAATTACATGCTTGGGAAAGCAAAAACTTATAATTACAAAAAAAAAAAAAAAGAAATGGTAAGTTCAAAAAATATTGTTAATACATCTATCATCTACAAAGCTCATTAAACTGAGATGTCATGTGTTTTATTCAAGTGTTCATGCTTCTGATGAGAAAGACTCAGATGGCTTGACTTTGATCTATAACATACTTAAGTTCAATGGCTTTTCTAGTTAAGCATACAGCAGAATTTTGCTATGTCCTTCTGATAACAGAGGATCTAATGTAAGAAACTAAGCATAGTTGAGCCTAGTCCTCCAAGCTATTTATGGGGATTAACTACTACACATGAAAAGCAGCTATAACACTCCCGCTGAATTGGGGAATCCTTTATCTTATTACCATTGGTATCAGTGTGTCTGTAGCATTGCCAGGTCCTTGAGTGAACATGTATGGTTGAGGGAACCAAGGTACCAAACTGGTTTATATTTATTCAACCAGTTAGATGATAACACAGAAATATTCCTATATTTCATACTGAATTAAGTGAATTAAATACAGCAACACAGAATAATGCCCAGAATAGTCAAAAATTCTTCAGCCATTTAGAGATGCTGAGCACCATGGAAGTTTGAGAATAAAAATTAATCACTCCTTCAAAGGTGCCTAATCATAGTGGTTTAGAAACTGTAATTTCTCTTTTTCTGTATCTTCAAATAGTTTCAAGTCAGTTCATCCTTTTATGGTGCTTTATTCTCTTTCCATATTATATATATTGTAACCTTCTCCCAAAATGGTATAAGTAGATGCACTCATGCTCCTCGGTTTATGAGGAAATTGACCCAATTGAAGTTTGGTTCCTGGAGTCCTTTTAGCTGTTAGGAGTGGTTTCTGTGTATGTGTGGGCAGCTCAGCAGATACTTTAGGACCAGAGTTGTTGGGATTACTACGTGGGGACTTCAATCCTAATCTTGCCTCATAAAGAAGGATTTCAGGCATAGGTCAGTGGCAAAGGCTTCGTTATGCACCCTGCCTGCAAAGTACCCTAATGCAATACCACTGACAACGAGCCTGTTCATGTGTGTCCACAACACCACACCAGCACCAATGTCCTATGCATATACATCCCTGTTCTCCTTTACAGCTCTGTCTATATAAGGGGCACCTGCACCCTGATTTGGGCAGCCATTCTATATATCCTATTCTATATATCTATTCTATATCCAAATCCTGCAGATATTGTCACCTCATACTTAATAAACTGATTATATTTTGGCAGGATTGTGCTATCCTCAGTATGGCATATCCAGTCCATCTGTTGCTCACTGTTTCTCCATGACTCAAAAGCAAAGCCTTTACACAGATACATATTCTAAGCAGTATTATGGTAAATTCTACAGAAACCAGAAGCCATGCACCATGTTTCCTAAATTACTACCTTAAAGTACATTTAGGATTTTCCAGAACCACAAGCTGGAGCTGACTTGAAAGCTCAGAAATACAAGCTAAGGAGTTTAAGTCTACCTACAAGTATCCAGAAAGAGATATCCCAAGCCTGAATCTCACCTGTCCTGAAAGCTGCTTCACTTCAAATGGGAACAGATGATGCAACCCAATCTTCCCAGTTGTTTTGTGAAATATCTCGAGAGGCTGCAGTTGTTTAGTGCCTTTAAAATGCTTAATCCCAATGATAAAACTGTTTTGTAATGAGGAAGATTAACCACTCCTTTTTAGCTATCAATATATTTTGATTTCTATTATTAGAGAATTCAAATGGTATAATGAATGCTACTAGCATTATTAGTCAAATTGAGTAATTTACATTTTACAGTCAGTCTTTAAATTCATATAAATTAGCAATCTAGATCAAAAATATTTAAAGTAATTATTGTCTCCTATTGCCACTAGGCTAGTTAGGTATGACCTGGCAGAGTATTTAATGATCTTATTTTGAGCTATGCTGACTCACTCTATTTCTCCTTATTAATTGTTGAAATACAAGTCAATAACCAAAGTATGTTAATTAGCAAGGTTACAGTACACATTGGCACTTGTTCAAAACAGCTAGCATTGTTTGAAGTAATCATAATACTTAAGAAACAATCCTGGTATAGCAAATAAAACTTAAGTCTTCATCAGCTGTTTCAATAACATAGAAATAAGCCCTACAGAATGCAGGTTTATGCAAAACATGCACATTTGTTGTTCCGAGAGAACTAGAGAAAATAATGACAATCAAGATCATGTACTAAACAGAGACCAAGAGCAGAGCTCAAGCTTTTCCAATTAAAATTAAAAAAAAAACCAAAACAAAACAACACACCACAAACACACCACAGAGCAGTTAAGATAATGATCCAATGCTAACTGCATTTCACCTTGCAATGCATAAATTGACAGCTTATAAAAGTCAAGACAGGAACTCTTCTTCCTCCATGCTTACTTTATTTTTAGATCATGCTGATTCCTTGAAGTAACAAACCCTACCAGAGGCAGAAAACTAGATTAGGTGAATCAGTAAACTGGTAAGGACAGGTGTGTTGTACTAGACTTTTTCCTCAAATCCACACAGCATTTACCCACACCTGTAAGACAACCTTATCTTGTTGTATAAAGGTAATAAATGGACAGGGATTTACTTGAGAGAGTACAAGGGAGGGCTACGAGGATGATTAAGGGACTGAAACACTTGCAGCATAATGAAAGGCTGAGAGACCTGGGGCTTTATAGTCTGGAGAGGAAAAAACTGAGAGAGGATCTAATTCATGTATTTAAATAAATAGAGGATGGGCATCAATGAGGAAGGGACAGTCTGTTCTCACTTGTGCCCTGTGATAGGATGTGGGGCAATGGGTTCAAGATAAAGCACAGGAAGTTCCACCTCAACATAAGAATTTCTTTAAGAGCTACGGAGCCCTGGAACAAGTTCCCCAGAGCGATTGTGGTTTCCTTCTCTGGAGACTTTCAAGACCCATCTGGATCCATTTCTGAGTGACCTGCCCTGGTTTTGGTCCTGTTTTGGCAAGGAGGTTGGTCCCTTCCAACCCCTGACAATCTGTGATTCTGTAATAAATGCTTGACTATTTTTTAACAACAGAACTGAATTGTACTCTAATTTCAGCTCTCCAGACACACTTATTTTCTAGAACAGATGCACAGAAAGCAACCCTCCCACCATCAGTGCATATAAGTAAAGGAAGAAAAATTACTAAAGCCATTTAACAAAATCCTACAAAAAGCTTGTGTTCATAATACAGAGATCAAGACTTTGGGTGTTTCTTTATTTTATTCTCAGTTAATAATGCAGGGTACACTTAAATGAATACTTCACACTACTGAAGGTCAGTATCTGCTGGTCGGCTTCTGATTGAATAGACAAGTACTTGTAGAGCTACTCTTCAACATCAAAGAATGTAGAATAACAGCTGGTTGGACCCAAAGTAAGTTGTTGATTTTAAAGTAATAACAGAGAAGACAGAGTCAATATCTGCCCTGCAGCTCAGAGAAAATACTTGACCTGTGGGTCCTAGTGTTATCTGGTACAGAAAGATAATATGCTCGATCCAATCAGCAATATTTTCTGTGATTGTCCAGAAATTGTAAAAGTCCATAAAAACTTGCCCTTTTACTGTTACTGGAATTTTTTTTTAAGCTTGAAAACTATGTTACTATATACAAGTGTGAAGGCAGGCAGTTTGTATCCAGCACCTTTCCACAAGCTCAGGAATGGCTAAGTCATTATGCAAATCAATCCCAATCCACACATCAGATTCTCTTCTGCAGATACTTCTCCAGTTTGGAGGTCTACAAATTGAAGAACAATTCTTTCTACATTGCTGTTTCTCTAGGTTAACTAGATCTGTGATATCTTTGGCCTGCTGATTCTGGGAGATTTGAACACTGCTTTGTATTTTAATATGTGCCTCTACATGTCTGCAATACAGCTAAATAAAATATGTCTGCAGTTTGGGAGATAAAAAAAAATCACACTGAAGTTGGAGTGAAATAATCTGAGTTCCAAAAACACTAGAATAACCTTCTAATCCACTGAAAAGAAGTCATAGCTGTGACAAACTAAGCATAAGAACATTTGGAGCTTCACTAAGGAATTCATTATTAAGAGAACAGTAGGACTGCTGCAGTGCTATACAACTACAGAAAAATATAAGTTAACATATTTTTATTCTTTTTCCCCTCAAAGGAAATTAGGTTGCTCAGAAGGCAATAATAAAGCATGTAGGTGATGAAATCTGCCATGAGTGAAGTACAAGCTTCTACTTTTCTATGTGGTGAGTTGCCCTTAAATTCAAATTGTATACTTTGTGGTTTGAAAGTAAAATTTGACAATCCAATTGAGTAAAGCAAGTAAACATGTGCCAATGCATAGAAGTGAGGCTTGAAAGCTTCAGTATACAATTTCCAAACAGTACCAGGGTTCAAGCCTGAAGAGCATTCATTACACCTTATCTAGCTTTTTTGGTATCTCTCTCTTGTACCAAAAAGCCCAGAAAAGCTTCTGAAGTCCAGGTAGGAGTCAATAGCAGTGGCTGTGCTGAGCAGAGAATAGCATGCACAGCACAAAGCTGCCCATGGCTGAACCACAGGGAGAAGCCCCCAGGGTCATTCAAATGCCACCTGTGCCATGCTCCACGCTTTGTGTGCTGCAGAGACACCCAGGCTCCGCTGAGGAACCAACAGGGCCCTGTACTTTACTTTTTCCAAGACCCAAGCAAAATTCATTCTCTCCTTGCAAATCCTGGCCAGAGACCTATAACTTCATTTTATCCAGTAGTTCCACAATAAGGACAGCCTCAGAAGAAGCCCCAGAAGAGCTCCCATCACTGCGCAGAAGAAGGAAGTCAAACTCAAATCTTTGTTGTCCTGCTATAACATCCCTGTCAATAGCTCTGCTGTTGGAGGCATTTCCACCCTCCCCTGGTACAGCTCCACAGTATTGCAACAAGACCAACTAAGCCGTAGAGGAAGCACCACAGTTTTGCTAGTCAGCTAAAGAATAATTCCTGGTCACCAAAATACAGTTACACAAGTATTACTCTATTAAAAAAAAAATAAAAAATAGCAGCAAGTACTGACAGAAGTTACACACCATTACAAAACCATGGTTTCAGTGGCTGAACACAGTTGTGAGCTGAGCTGTCTATATCATCTTGGCATAGATCACCAAAAAAAATGGTGAACAACACATTCTGACTTGGGAAAAATTCATCAGCAGATTTTTGAACCACAAATAGACCAGCTTTGTTTATGACAACCAGAGAAAAATGTTAGCAGTTATCAATTGCTTCCTGATATTGATGACTAAAAACCCACATGGTTCAAACCATGGTTCATACTTTATTATCAAGTGGCAAATAAACATTCAGTGTGGAGGTCTGATGAGAAAACAGTACCTTGTTATTCTCCTCAGGAGAATGGTAAACATGAAATTAAACTGAGTAAAAGCTTCACAGAATGACAATTAATTTCACTTGATTTTTTTTTAATTCAACAAAACCTACTAGATTAATTTTAAACCAAGATAGAAAACTGTGTGCCAGCACTGGAATCAGAAATCAGATTGCCTTATCTCATCAGACTTAGATTTTAAAATTAAAATGAACTAATGCTGGCTTGTACTTCCAATACACATGACAATGTTCAGTTGTCTGAATCTATTTCTTCCAGCTTTTGGATACAAGCTAGGCAATTTACACTCAGTTCCTCAATGAGAGCAATTTGCCACTACTTATATCTTTAGCCCTTCAGATGCAGCTGCCCTGATTCATGCCAGTAAGTCAATATAATCAGGTTCCTACCCTACAATAACAGAAATCTGCTCTGCTTTTACCTCCCCCAAAATACCATTGCAGAGTTATTTATATTGCATACACACACACACATATATACACCTATACACGCCTTTTGAGTATTTTTATGCAGTAATTAGTTGCATCATGCACATGCTGATGAAATTTGTGCCAAGCATGCTGTGTGTGCTTGGCGTTTTGTAACACAGCTACCCCATTATTGGCAGTCAGAGAGATTGAGATTGATACTAAAGGTCATTTTTATTTATGTCAGACACAGGATATTTCAGAAGCTTTTATGGAGCAGCTACATCTGTGGTCTCTGTGTAGATACTGCTGGAAGACAGAAAAAGCAGATCATACAAGAGGGAAGCACTGTCCTGGGCTTCACTGGAAGCCAATGGCACTAAGTGTTCCACCTAACCCAGCCTTTTCACAGCATCCATGCAGCAGAGCTGTGCTGCTCATAGACATTCCTCATTGGGACAAAGACTGTTTTTCACTATCAGTTTTAATATAATAGAAAGATTTCATGGCATTTATTTCCTGTACAGGAAAATTAACTCTACTTGCAAAGCTTCCTCCCCCTCAGAGGGAAGTAAGATGTAGGCTCGGAAGCCCAAATCCGCAATGATATTTAAGTGCCTGAGGAACTGTGCCAGAGTGTCTGGCAGGGAAAACTAAACAGATTCAATTTTAAAAGAAAATATAGTGAATGGAGAAATAGACTGAAAGCTCAGAAGAATGAAGCACTCAGTTCATCTGCTATGAGGGGGGTAGATGTTAAGTGGCAAAGCAAACTTCTTCTCTATTCTTGCATATCTGTGTATTTTGATCCACCAATAGCATCATCTTCACTTATATTTGAGACTGCCCTTTGCTGCAGCTGGCACCAAATTAGTCACAGATGCTCTTTCCATGATACCAACATCACTGCAGTTGGACAGAGATAAATACAGCTTGTATGATCACATGGACAGCTATCTTCAGGTTCTTTGCCCTGCAGGACTAACAAAAATACTCTTTGTGAAAGGTACTAATATTCATCTTGCTTAAAACCAGGACAGAAGTAGTAGAAAATCTTTCAAAAACCCATGTTACTTATTATTTTATACAGCCTGTGTATTTTGTCATTAGACTTATTTTCCATAATTATATCCTCATATTTTGCACTGAACCCTTTTTATTAATTTCTTCATGCATCTATATTGGGGCAAATACTATTCTCAGATGTATATTTGTAAACATGTAGCTAATGGGATTGCCCTGAGCTCACAGCACTGCAACAGAGGACAAGTTGGCTCTCCATCTACATGGACTTTATAGCTAAAGGCTGACACAATGATGGAACAGCATCAGCACATGAAGGGTGCTTAACATGCAATACACTCCAATATGATGTTTTTAACCTGCAGGTTATAACTTCACAATAACCATGTACCTTAGTTAAGATAAAAGTAAAATATTTGGTGGTTTAACACCCTTATTGCAGCTGAGTTAGTCTGTACAGACGTGCTAGAAGAACAGACATTAACCACATTCTGTTGAAAAACAACAGCACCCAGATATCAGTATGATTGTGTGAAAGACAGCACTGGAGAGCACGGACAACATCTCAAAAAAGAAAACAAAAACCAATTTAAAAAAACACCATTAACTTCTTAATTTCTTATTCTAGAATTCAACTAAGACTAAATGGAGTCCAAAGTGGTCTCTACACAACCTTGTAAAACATTTAAACAAAAAGGTTACAAACTGAAAGACCATTTGTATTTTCTGCTTTTTAGATCTGGCCCTACCCTAGCAAAGATTACACCTGCTTAGATCAGACTGTAGAGCATAGCAGTGGGAAGCTTTCAAATGCCAGTAATTTCTCCTATATTTATATTCCTAAAAGCTCAGCATATAGAAACCTTTTAAATAAAGAAATAGGTTAATCAGAAACAACTTAGGAGACAGGGAGGTAGAATATTTAAAGAAATTCATTGTATTGCTTTTCAAATGAATCAAACTATTACAATCTGACAATTTATCTCAGTTGAATAAGGTTAGGTGATATATACTAGAACAGGCAAGGCATTCTTGTGCATGTGTTTTAAAGGCATGCAAGCCCCCTTGCACTCTTATTTCTCTAAATGTATCTGGCACTAGAAATAATTTAGGTTGTCTGCAGTAAGGTCTTCACTAATGAGGTTCATACTGTGAGAATTTCCATGGCAACTACTTAAAGTGACACAAGCATTTATTTTTGAAATTGAGAGCCCAGGGACATGATTAGGTACAGTAATGACACTGTGTAAACCACCTAAACAGAGATCTTTTATTTAGGGCCAAGTAAACTACCTTTCATTTTCCTCTATGGAAATCAACTTCAGAATCACTGACTAGCTTACAAAAGCCTTCCATTTTCTATCAAACCTTTTACAAAAAACAATAAATCATTTATATATACACATATAACTGGAAAAAAAAAAGAGTTTGCTCAATTACCTACTAGGCAGTACATCAGGTAGCCTATAAAAAGTCTACATGAAGATTACACCAGGGTTAACCCAAAGAGGCCAACAAAAAGATTTTGCAGAGTATTTCCAAGTCTATCAAAATTCACCTTGAAAGAGAGTGCAAAGAGATGACAAGTGCTCAACAAGCAATAACATATTTCTAAAATAAGTACTCACCAGTATATTGAAGTTGCTACAACACACTGAAGTTGTGGCATGATATAGTGGTAAAAAAGAGGAACCAAAATAAAAAAAGCATTGCTAAAAATTGAAGAATAAAAATACAAGCCGATACCTGCCTCAGCAAAAAGCTGGAGCAGCCAGACCCTTTATACCTGTTTCCCTTCTCTCCAGGTGCAGTCTTGATTTTACAAAGCATGAGTTAGGGACAGGAATTAAACACTCTCCCAATCCCAACCTGTAGACTCTAATTTCGAGATTGCAACCAGCCAGCACAAACACAATCCAAGGTTAATTTATAATGGGATGGGGCTGAGAGTGAACAGGTCTCAAAACCACTTGGCCACAATTTCTCATCCCTGGCCCTCACAGTGATTACTTGATCCAGCTGGATGTGGTCATCTCACAGAGCCAGTGGCTGATACCTTTACCCATCAGCTCAACTCATACTTTAAAAGCTCTTTCTGCAGCATGGTGAGGTTGATACAGATCATTAAAGCCAGCTTGAAAAATACAGCTTACCTTTATGCAATCATCTGAAAGAGAGAATTTTACATCAGCTCAAGTAAAGCTCCACAGAATACCTTGTCTTTATATTCTTTTTTTTTCCTAATGTCTATTTCAAACCTCCATTAAAACTGCATAATATTAATTTATTCAGGAAAGCTTAATAGTCTCCTCTTGGAAGTTTTCTCAGTCAAGTTGATAATACTGTCACTTCGTAGAAGGCCTGAACAGATGATTTTGTTGTGTGGTTTTGTTGTTGTTTGTTTTGGTTTGTTTTGTTTTTTCCTGTAAGGGTTATTATTCAGAGTTATGCTCATAGAGACAGTTTCTTACAATAAAAGTGCCAGGAAATAAATGTTCTCTGTCAGATACCATCTCATCTCCTTGTCTTCTGACTGGTCAACAATGACAAAATCATATTTTTTGTTTTAAAGGACATTTAAGGACTCATTCAAGAAAAACATGATAGTGGTAGAGAAACAGCTCAAGGAAGAGCAGTGAGTCTGAATGTCAACAACCATATCAGCTGGAGGAAGTCACATACATCCAAGCAGAACATGAACTTCTTGAACAATTCTACTCTGCCTATTTTTAGTACTGATAAATACTTTGACTTCTACTCTCTTGGGAGAAAGGAAGATGGCAAGATTTAAAGGGACTTTTCCTAGGATTGCAGCAATAGGCAGCAGAGCCCTTGCTATGGGTGTCCTTCAAATGGGGCAAAGGAAAGGATAGACAGCTAGAGAACAAAGGCAGAGTTAATGAACAAATTCCTCTACCTGCTCATCAGCTACTGTCCTGAAAGTGGGGACTGGGCACAGAAATAACTCTCTTGCCATATCTGAGTTGGAAGAGGATATTTATTCTCACTGCCCCACACAGTTAATGTCACTGCCTCTCAACCTGAGCACTGGAGAAGAGCATATCCTCCTTGTCTTTATTTACTCTTACTAAGTTAAGTGCTTTTCTTCACGAGAAGAATGTTGGGTTCCTCAGTATACTACATGTAGTTTTTTTCTGCATTCATCTGCAGTAAAACATAACCATATACAGCTATAAATCAGATGGATATGGATATGACTTATCATATGGATAAGACACAGAGTGGTCCAGTGTGGCTTGGATAGACACTGCTACTGCTTCATGCTCAGAGGAGTTTTTGTTTAGGATTCCCTCTCCTTTGGGAAGAAAGATAACCCTCTCTCTGCGTTGGCTTGTGCTATTCCTGGAGACCAGGAAGGAAAAGAAAAGCTGCACAGAAGGCAAATCCTGCTATATTTGAGTGACCAATAAAGCAAATAATCTATGATGTAAGGCTTTCATGCTCAGCAAGGCACTGTAAAAATTTAGATTGAGACAATCTGTTTCCCTGAGGCTTGTAGGGTAAATAACAAGCTAGAGAAAAGGAGCTAAACAACAAGTAGAAAAAGGCATCTCAAAGAAGCCTTGTTATCCCTCCATTTCCTTTACCCACAGTATAGTTTGTTTCTTCTCAGACCTGGCATTTCTGAAGGTCAGTATGCTCAGTGCTTATCCTAAGTATCCACCAGTTGAGAAACAGACTGTATAGCCTGCTGAGCTAAAGAGTTATTGTGTTAAAACTTTGCTTCCATAATCACTCCATAGGGTGAAAACTTAGGTGCCCAACTGAGAAAAAGATATCTAGAGCAGAACAGAGGTGACTAAGAAAAATCATTCCAGCCACTTTAATTGGTTTTGTACCAAGATATTACCTCTTGATGTGTAAACATCCAATATTCTCAGAGTGAGCAGTAATATAGGAATCAAATAATTCCCTCAAGCTATGTCACAACAACTACGTGCTCTCCTATCCTACTGTCTTTTCCTCAGTATTTGGCACACGGTGCAGATTATACTTTAGAATACCCTGATTCTGTAGACACCACTAAAGTCCAGTTATTCCAGACTTTTGTACTAAGTTCAGTACTTTGAAGCTTATCAGCACTTGTACTTCCATACTTGAGAGAGAACTGTATGCCATGGCTGGCAGCAGTAATATGGGAATCAGTGAGTCAAAAAGTTACTTCAAGAGCTGTGTTTGTACATTGATGGTTCTCTCACATATTCCACTGAAATCTGTTGGAGATAATTTAAAATCCAGTATTACCTAGTGCTTCAAAACAATCATAATTTCTTTCACTGAAAGAAAAGCCTATTATGTATGTTAATTTTCTTTTTTTACCCATATTTCTACTTCAATCAGAAGAGTTTCTGCAATATCACTGTCCTGTCACTACCTCACAGAATATCCTTCATAATCCGAGTATTTCCTTTACCAGCAGCTTAGATATTGTCAAGTGAATCTTAATTCTCATTGCAAAAAGGAAACTGCACATTTTGGAACTGTGAGCACTGTGCAACTTCATTCAGTAAATGGTCTTGGATTACCCTGTGATTCAGGATGCATCTCTGCTGCTGAACAGGCAAGTGCTGGAAGCAAGACTGAGAGCTGTTGCCAGTTTCATCCCACAGCTCAGACTGGGGTGTTCCAGCCACCCCCTTCAAAAGCAGGGAGGACTTGGAGGAAAGAGCACTCCTAGAGACCACTCCTTGCACTTGGAATAAGAATTCAGATTTGTCTCCCTCCAACCTTTGTAATTCCCTGGCACTACCCCACCATCTCATTTCTGATACACCCTCATACCACATCCCAGACCATAAAACATATGGCACAAGCACCTTAAGTGCACCATGTCCTCTCAGTGAACACATCTATATGTTACACCCTCTTTCTATGACTACGCTAATATATACAGCCACATTTGAATGAATATTTATAATGAAAATGTTGTTTTCGGTGATGTGTTCCCTGTTCTCCAAGTTCAATCAGCAAAAAATCAGTGGATGTCAACAGTATCAGTCAGGATTTTCATTTGTGTAAATAGGAGCAGCATCTGAGAGCCATACAAATTAAGTCTGTTCCATTGCAGCCATCTGTAGTTCAATCTCCAAAATATTAATCAAGTTTACCTGACATGAATTTTCTTCCATCATCAGCTCATGTTGCTTATTTTTTCTTGGTTTTACCCTTACACACGAATAGGGTTTTATTCCCCTGAATATTTATGCCTTTACTTTAAGAGAGATTGAGTTAGATTTATTGGACATCATTTTAGTGATCAATATCACATTACCTTCTCTTTAATTGTTTGGTACATGGCATGTGTTTCCTTTCTGTGGTCTGGTCTTTGCACTGGGAGCCTAACACAATATGTTTAGGTTTAGCAGTACATATCAGTATTATAGCTCCCTGTACACTCCAAGATTAGTAAATCAAAAATAATTTGATTTTTATGCTGATTTCTTACAGTTTCATTTTATTAGTCTCAGTTCTCAGGCCTTACTCTGAAGTAAGGTTACATTTCATTTTTCTCGATGATGACAAAGGCTCATCATGGTACCCTCCACCACCCTCTCAAATCTTTGATTTCCTTAAGCAGATTTTTTCTGTTGGAATTCAGAAAAACACAACCTCTTTTGAGATCTGACAGTAATGTCTATGGTATAAAGTCTTTTTGAAAACCTATTGATACTTTAGGTGGTTTTTTTTATAGTAAAGTACTGCAGTTGCACCTCTATACCATTTTGCCTTAATGTCTTATCCAGGGATGACTGTCCCACTTTTTTTTCGGTGTGCTTGTTCAGCTGTACTTCATAGTACTCTTTCCTAGAATTAATAAAACATTAGAATCTGAATATATGCCTCTAGAGCTCCTCCCCTCTCACATGACATGATATGATATCAAAATATTTCTATGGTCCAATCTTGGCTACTGAATCCACAATATGCAACTTTCAGACATTATGTGATTTTTTAAAATCTCCTCAGGGCTACTTGAAAGTATCTTATTTTCAATTATTTTTAGGTCTCATTAAATTCTAAAGAATGCTTCAATAGGAGCAAATTAAATGATCCAGGTATTCTGTATTTTTAATATCTTTTACTTCCCTCCAGTCTGATCAGGAACAGTCGACCTTGCTGGATCTTTATGTCTTACTGACAATGTGTATGGTATATGGAAATTCTTTTTTTCTTAAATAATCTTTTCATATCTTACTATTTTTCTCATTAGCCAGCACAGAACAGTGTACCAAACTTTTTTTACTGAGATTATGCAGATAACAAAGATTTTTCTACAAAAATACATATACTGTATAAGTCTATAACTGCTTGAATGGGCTGAGCCAATGTAATTTTTTTCTAGAAACAAGGCAAATTTAGGAAAAATAGTAACTGTCATATTTTGACTCCACTAAAGCCCTAGACACTGCTTCACACAGTAGAGAAGCAAATCAAGAAAGTATTGTTTAGGCAAGAATACAATTGAACTTCAAGTGATATTTCAAATTAATTGAATAAAATACTGCAGAGAATTGTTAGCCATTGAGCGGCTAAATGGTCTTGCTTTCAATGCTGTATAAATCACAGTAATCAGGATACAATAAACAGCATATGAATTTAAAACACATACGATCCCAAACCAGATAGAATTCCAGTATCCTAGAGGTCAGGTTTAGAACTCAAAAGTTGCCTGATAAAACTGTAGAAAGTTTTAAAAACAACAGAGAGAAATTTAGTGGGGACAAGTGAACGTACATAAGCAAAAAAAAAATCAGCTGTGTAAAAATGTGGGCAACAACTTGCTATGTCAGTGTTCTACTGAAAAACATTTGGAGGTTATTCTGAATCACAAGATGAAAATGGATCAACAAGGCATTAGAAAGGAAAGAACAGGCTGTACTGAGATGCACAGCTTCCTAAAGGAAGTCCATTCAGTCAATGGGAGACTCTCAAGACTGCAGGGAAAATCTTGTTTCCCGTTGTGAATTTCACATCTTAGGAAGTAGTTAGGCAATACATAGTTACTCTCACCTCCCCAGACAATACCCACCCTGCAAACAAGTCAGTCTGTGGTTTTGATCAATACATGACATCTGAAGAATTTCTCCACTAAGATGGATATTTGTTAAACTTCTCAAATCAAAGCACCTTCCAAACATTCCCACAGTATCTTATGCTTTTTAAAAGCCCTCAACATTTATTTTTAGATTTTAAAAACTTGTCTGTATCAGGTTTGGGGGAAAAAAATATTAATTAGACAAAGGCTAATTCTCCACCTGAATGCTGATAAATTACAGCTGATAAAATCTAAAGGGCTGGGATTAGTAAAGCAGTGTTTCTGTATCAGGGGATTATTCTTTTTGCCATCCTTCAAATTACAAAGACTTGACCTATTCATCCCCTGATACAGATTCCAAGGAAGTTATAACAGACAAGAAATGTTGCTTCTACACAACATTACTGAGGAAAAGTCAAGAATCTTAAAAGAAAATTACCTCAAAGTGGAATAAAGAAAGTGAGTGTTAATCCTGCATTGTAATAAAATCTCAGTAAAAGTTTTCTATTTCTGGCGCTGCAGCTCAAGAGGACATAAATTACTGTTTCATTCCACAGATGGCAATTTAGCCTTTTTAAAGTCATTCTAAAACCTTGTAAACTGCAGAAAAGACTCTTCACAGTTGGCCAGTGTTCTGCAAATATTAAGGGTGCCTAAATTTGTAACATTTTTAAGGTATGCTGAGTTTACATACGTCAAAATGTAAATTATTTGCTTTTGTAAATTATCTCCTTTTGGCCTCACTATTTGGCCCAATTCTTTATTAAAGTAAATCTAAAGTAATACCAGTTAAATTTAGGGAAAATTATACTGATTTCAAAGGCAGGAATACCTTTCTTAAGGTAAAAAAATTTTTGTTGTATCTGGTACAATATCTGGTATTTCAGATGGAAACAGTTGCCTTTCTGCAAACGCTTGCATTTACCCCTTAACTGTCAGTATTGTTACTTTCAGATCCTAAAAATCCTTATCACAAAACTGATTTTAAAATAATATTTTGTAGAAAAAAAAAGTATTTAAGATTTCCATTTTTACCCATCTACTTTAAGATGTAACCCATCTCGTTGACAAGCTTTACAGCATTATCTCAAGAGCCAGAGACATCTCGGAAGCAGGAAATACACTGGAATTTTTCCCTCCCTCTCTCTCACTGTCTTGATGCCAAGTATTATGTGATTGAAGAAGGGCTGGCAATCTCAATTATCACAATTAAAATGACAAACTGGGTTCAAGACCATAATCCAGACAAGCTGTTGCTCATTCCTTTTGCTTGTATTTATAACAGCATCTGTTCCCTCCATTTCATAGCAAATAGCAAAGCTGAAGAAACAAGGAAATTTCCCCTACCTGCCTGCTACTCAGTACATGTAGCATGTGAAACCCATTTTGGCAAGACATGAACCACTACCTTGCAATTTTTGATGGAAAGAAGAGAAGGAGTTTTAAAATTGCAGTGAGGGGAGATGATTACCAAAGGCATTCTTTGTAACTGCTGACATTTTCAGTGGGAATAGTTCATGGTACTCAAGGTTGCAGAGAAAAAAAAGATCATGCACAGACTGAAGATAGTGTGTGAAGAAGTGAATAAAATGAGGTAATGGGGATGAAGAAGGAGGAACAAAAAATCCCCCAACAAAACACTGAAAATAATTACACTCCTATAGCAGTGACTCTCAGAAGGTATCTGGTTTCTAGTTGTTCCTATAGAGTTGAAAGATATAACACTGAAGAGAGAAATTATTCCTGATAAATATGAAATATCACACTGCCATAACTATGAATAGATGCTCCCTTTTGAGTAATTAGAAAAGTACAGCTAAATGTTTAAGAGAGAAGTTTCCTAGCCCAAGACACTAATGTGGGATGCCCTAGTGGCATCCTAGCAGGTAAGTAACAGTTCTATTTTGGAAGCCACATTCAGCGTATTCCCAAATAAACAGCATCATGGAAAACACATTTCCTCTACAATGTTCTAGAGAAGTTTCAGAAACCGAGGTGACAACATGATATCAAAATGCAGCCAAATATATCTGCTATTTTAAAATAGTCTAAGACTAAAGAGTCTCCTTAAAACCATAGAATCAGTTTTCCCAAACCATGTGCTAGAGAAACATACTAATAAATCCAGCATTTCACATGTGGCTTGGGGTTGCAGATTTGAGTGATGAAGGACTTTGGTTTTCATAATGTGTTTTGTGTTCAGCAAGGAATGGTAAAACAGGAGAACTTGTGGTTCAGCCTAAAGGAGAATGGTAGGGGTGTGCTTTGCCCCAGGCTGTGTGCTACACATTGGAAGACAGATTCCAATACAAGGTTCATCAATATTGTGATTAGACATGGCTCACTGATTTCATCTCAGTGGTGGTCTCTATAATCATAACAAAAAAAGTTTTTTAAAAGGCCAAAAAAAAAGCTAGGTAGATCAGTCCCATGGAGGTCTTTGAGCAAACAATCAGTATTGTTGAGCAAACATTAGATTAAAAAAAGATCAAGAGTTTTTCCTTTAGTGGGAACAGTTTTTAGGGTAAGCTGTTGTTGAACAGTCATGGCAGATAATAGGGTTTGTGGGGCGGGGTCTTTGGCTGCATTTATAAATGTTTGTTTATTCATTTATAAATATAATTTGAAACATGGACCATTTGCAAATTATTCATTTGCCTCCTCACACATCAACAGTCAAGTCATTTTTTTTTACTCGGTAATTAAATTGGTTAACTGGCAACTGAGTGATTCAAAATTTATCACATAGTTTACCACTAATCTTTTTTCCCCCTGTTCCTCTGCAGAGAATTTGACAAGGTTGGCATTAGTGGATCCTTTTAATTTAGCTTTTAATTCTGTTCATGAAAAAGGTTCATGGATCGAATCTCCTGTTCAATTACCTAGCACTTTCTATTGATATTTCCCTGGTAACATCAACAGCTATATGAATACTGGAGCCTTTCTGCACCTCAGTGTAATGCTAAACTGGGCACACTCCACAAGCTCTGTAAAATTCTCCTTAAATCCATTTGTTTTCTGGAAGAGACTCATTCCATTAATCACACAGACAAATGGGCTCCCATATGGTACAATTGTCCTGACACTACTTTCTTTGGCTTTCATAGCAATATATTCATTATTGCTAATGTCCAGGAATAGCAGGTATGCCAGGACATCTGTGGTGTCAAAGCGTGTTCCTGAAAAATAGCATGCTCCTGAAAGAATCCCTGTCCACTCCCAGAGTTCCTTTCCTGAGATCCTTCCAGACTTTTTATTTTGGTTGATGTCTGAAAAAAAATAAAATAATGTTCTGAGTAGCTGGCCAAATCATGTCTGAAAATCCTTCTTCATATTAGCACTGTATGTTTGCAGCCCTCATTAGAGTGTGCTTGCATAAAGGCACATCTGTGTGTGTCTAGTCCCTGCTTTATATGCTAGTCAATATATCTGATTCAATTTTTGTGATCTCAGGTGACAATCAACTCCTCTTGGAGAATATGGGGACTTCAAGTGCATAATAATGCAGGTGCAATTTGGGACAGGTCAGACAGATGGTTTACTAATTATGAACATTACTAATGCAGCATCTCTCCCTCTGGTCCCTCGTTCTCTGCCAAGTGTTTGCAGAAACCCAGCCTATGTACTGGTTCAGAGAAAAAAATTAAGGAGGTAAGGAAAACAGTCATTTTAATGTTAACAAAGCCAGGTGTCCATCCCTGAATGCCCCCCTTGAGAAGCTTTCTAACTGCCATGTTTCTAAGGAATCAGGAAATAACACAGAATCACAGAATGTTTAGGTTGGAAAAGACCTCCAAGATCATCCAGTCCAACCTTTGACTAACACCACAGTCAACTGCTAAACCATGTCCTTAAGGACCAGATCTAGATGCCTTTTAATGCCTCCAGGGATGGGGACTCCACCACTGGGCAGGCCATTCAAATGCCTGACAACCCTCTCAATGAAAAAATATTTCCTAACATCCAGCTTACATGACAATATGGAGCCTATAAGAGGTGCACAGCCAGTACAGGCTTAGCTCAGAAGCAGAGAGCTGGAAACAATCACAGTTAGCTTTTAGTTGAAAGGAACATTCTCTAAGTAAAGGTGGCTTCTTAGCCAGACTTCTCAATATTAAATATAAATCATTTTACCACCACACTCCTTCCTCCCAAGCATCACACACTATAAACTGTCTCAACATGTGGTGTGAATTTTGTAGGTGTTGGAAGTTAATGTTTTAGATTCCAAGCAAACAGTAGCTGCTCCTTCAACAAGAATTGCTACAAGTGGACTTCAACTTGCCATACAATATGCTGCAGTGGATCTCTTATACTGTCCTGTAAAGACACTGTACTTCCTGAGTAGGCAGAAAGAGTTCCCTCCCTTAGTGAGAAAAAACAGCTGGGAGAAGAGTACACTACAGAGCAGATTGCCAAACTTGCAAAAGATTGACTGCTTAAACAGACAGATTTTGGAAAAACCCAGGGACCTTGAGAACAGGACATTAAAAATAAATCTTCACACTCACCTATAATACATGACAGCTTTATATTATCCCATAAAATATGCCCTTCCTTTCAATGAGAAGTGAAGTTTATAAGAAGAGAGAATATCTTTCATTAGAGCAACACAGATAAGTTCTGCTTCCTCTTCAAAAGTCTCTCACTGGTGGCAGCAACTTCTAGTCCAGACTAAATGCAGGATCCTTCTCTCAGTTCCTTCTATCCTTCACATTCCTCTCCCTCTGTATCTGACCAATCACATGCATAAACTACCAGGTGTGCCAGGGAAAACCCTTGCCTAGGGCCATGTCATATCGCTGTGACATTGGACACCATTTTGCTGGGGGCAATAGTGGAGGCCATGCTGGCATGCCATTCCTTCTACTGGCATGCCAGAGGCAGAGCACACCTTAACATAGCCCTGTGCAGGATCAGAGATGGGAAACTTGCATGTCAGCAGGAACCCCAGGTAGGTGATCACAGGAGGGCACCAGCCAGTGACATTCTTCACAACGTTGGTAGCACCCAAATAATAGCTGAGGATCCTCAGCACCATCCGTTTTGTTCTACTGCTCCACTCCTGTGTGCTGAATTACAGATGTAGATGGAGCCCAGGGGAACTAATTAGTTCCCTCTAGAAGAGAGTCAGGGAGTGAACTAACATATCCACAAGTTTGTATAATCAGAGAAACAGGAACCAGGTCAGGCAGCTGTGTTATATGGCAGAACAGATTTTAATCTCTCTGCAGTGATATCCACTGGTCCTGCAAGGAAACAGCAATTTACAGCTGTTGTAACACCAAGGTAACTGCATTCCTCTAAGGAACAGATTGCATACTACTTTTTCTCTCCTTCTTTCTTACCGACCCCTGCTGCATCAATAAAAAAAGACATAAACATTTAGTCAGATCTCTGACTGCTATGGATTGGATACAAAGGCAGAAAGGATACTGCACCAAAGGAGAAGAAATGACAGATGTGGGACTTCTTAGGGAAAAAGTAGACAGAAACCACTTTTACTTAGATTTTTTCATTAAAAGAACATTTTAAACCTGTTAATAAAATGTTATTAATATTGTCAAATGGAAACAAAATAACATTAAAAATTGTCCTGGACCACAGCATGGTAGGAGCTGAAGAATTAGGAACTATTAAACAAGATACAAAAGTCCCCATTCTGTTGCAACTGGAAGTCTGGTGAGTAAGAAGAAATTGTTAATCCCATATGCAATTCACATTGTTTTACTTAACCTGGCTATATACCAGTGTATAACAAGAGGAGCCTTGAGCCTTATGTGTTTTTGTCGCTTATCCACCTTGTATACAGGTCCAAGAAGAGATATCGTCTTCCCTGCAAGCTTTGTTTCTCCTGCATCTTCAATCATCTTTACAACAAGTATCTCTATCTTACAACTGCTGTTATAAGCAACAATAAAGCATAGTGCATTAGCATTTTTATTACAAAAGAACACTGTATTGACCCAGATTTTCTTATATTTTCCCTACTGTTTTATAAGTGTTTGAAAACTTTATACTCATGTGATACTTTTTTCTCCACAGTACCAAAATTTCACTTACTGCACACACAGAAAGCTAATATCTGGGGAGTTAACACCACTATTTTATTCCTATGCTAATTTGTACCCTAGCTTTCTACACTGCAGAGCCCATAGAGAACTTGTAGTGTAGGAAAACACTGTACCTCTTCTCCATAAGACTAATTTTATTGTTTTACTATCTAATAAACATGACTATTACATTATTCTTCAAGTTGACACAACCATCACATTTTTTAAATACTTCACTTTTGAGAAAGAGAAGCATAGAATCCACAAATTATAAAAGCCTGAGATATACTGAAGATACTGTCTTTGGACATGAATTACAATAATTCATACTTCTCAAAACACAGAGAGAAAACCCCACTAATATGAACTGCAAATGGTACAGAAGTATGAACTGAAGTACTCATATATAATTATTGTATATATAACAGGAAGAGGCAGTCATGAAATGCATTCCTGAGAGTGATCATTTCTACTTGTTCTCAAGCCAAAGAGGGAACTGACTTCTGAATCTGAGGTTTTTCAAAGGCTAAGTGGCTTTTTTTTCCCTATCAGGCCCCGGAAGTCTTTTTAAGATTTAGTCCTACTTCTAGATTAAATCCAATCAGAAAAACACAAAGATAGAGAAATAAGCTTACTGTGAGGTCAAGTGTTTTGGAACAAGGTTGGCGTTTCATAAAACCTCAGAGGAGAGGTAAAGGACTCAGAGTTTGTCTCCACAAAATGACAGCCATTCTTGTGAAATAATTACAACAAATTTTCAACAATACCAGTGGGAGTTAAAGACACCCACCAGCTCCCAGAAAAGCTCAGCATCTTGCAGTAAACTGTAAATGAGCAAGAGGGAAAAATATTTTTTTATTCAGTATTTCAGTGTTTTTAGATCAGAGTTAAATATAGGCATATTGGCTAGATAGAGTAAGAAATGCATGTTACCTCTGCCAGTGGTATGAAGACTGTTGGTTTGGCAGCTTTCAAGGGTATAATTTTGTACATGGACTTCTATCAAGGAAGTTTCCTCTTCTGCATCACCAGTGGGAACAGTACACAGAAATACATGTAGTCACCAGCATCTCTGTACTTTATCTGTGTGACTCATCTCTCAAAATGTAAGATATTTTATGCCTGTGAAATCCCAGTACTTTCTGTTCTAAATTTTCAGCTAGGATGCCAAATTCAATTAGTGTCAAACATACAATGGATGTTTCTGAGACCATAAAGGTCTGGTCAACCGACATCTAAATTTTAGCCAATTGTTTTCACTGAAGTTGTTGGGCTGTTCTCAGTTAGTTTGTATAAAACAGGAGTGGTCAGGACCCTCAGTAAGGTAGCACAATTTACAGGGTGCCTGAGGAGAAAGAGATGTGGAACTATGATCCTAACACCAAGAGTTTCCAAATCTCAGGCCCTGATTGTGCTATGTTTGCATGAGTCATAGCTCAGCCCACTCTGGAGTTGACATTTGTGTAAGATACTACATGTAATACACAGAAGTATATGAAAATGACAACTTGTGAAGGAAAAGAAGGGGAACAAGAAAATGCACAGACTTTCCATCCACTTCCTTATATACTTTAATTATCAGGAAGAAAAAGTGTCAGTCTTCCCTGTCTGCCTCTTCAAGTATTATTTACTATCTGTCTTCAGCTCCTTGGACAAATCTGGGTTTGGAGAGTTTGTGTTTCAGACCGACTGAGTCTTTGGGGGATTTTGTGGAGGCAATTACCCTCAAACTAAAATTCCATTGAAATAAGCTGACAAATATTGAGCTGTTTATTTTCTATTTCTCTTGATTAAAGTATGAGCTCATTTTTTACTCTGCCTCTTTCATACTCGTAATAAACTCATGCCCTCTGGTACTGGTGACTTTTACAAATCTACTTCTCAACTACCCATCAATCTTTACACAGAGCATTAATGTTTTATTGTTCTTGTTCTCATAGAAATTATTTTTCACTTCCTCTGCTGATTTTTTTAATCAAAAGTAATTCACAGCACTGTTCACCAAGATGAGCCTTTGCCAATTCTAAATACATCATATGTGTATTCTCTGCCACCTGGTCAAATAAGAAATCTGTCTTTTATATTTTATTTGCTTTAAATCAAGCCACACTGAGCAATAAATAGGTTCTCTAGGAATTTCCTTAACCATTTATACAAAAAGAAAATGTGATTTAATTCACTTAAAATTCTTTTTTATTTTTTTCAGTAAAGCATTTTTGCAGGCAATTTTATTGGGCATAATTGCATTAAATAACCTTTTAAAATAACTTACAATGCTTTGATCTGCAGTCTCATTAAAAACATAGCTCTTAACACTTCCAGATAATTTGCCATTATTTATGAAACCATCACATTGGAAGTTATTCAGCATTAATATGAATCAAAGCAAACACCTACCTGGGTTTTCCTGTAGGATCCATTCTACAAGAAGCTGTTCTGGAGTTCTCACTTAGGAAGATTGCACTCATGAAGTGATATCTTTACCAAAGATTGTCCATATAACATTGGCATAAACCTCACTTTTAGTTCTCTGCAGTGCAATAGAGATACGAGAATTTCCTTTCTAACACAGCTTTTTGTGCTTTTAAGATCATAAGATCCTTGGATAGTGATCTTTTTACTACAGGCATTTTATAGTATTTTTATTCCATCCAGTAGGAATGGTAGAAAAATTATAAAATTAATACCTATTAAATCTTCTCAGTAATAATTTATATCCATTTTCTAAATGCTCAGTGAATAATTTTCAAGTCTTGTGTTTTTTTACATTGCTGCAACCAAAAATTCATCTGGTTAATCTATGGATTTTTTCCACTAATGTGCTTTATAACATCATCAATGCTTAAGCATCCAGTCAATATTTGTTAACTTTTCTAAACTTAATATTTGGATTTATATATATTTGAATTTTTTTTGTCTCTTGGAAGTTTTTCAGAGCTGAAAGCAAGATATTATCTTGGCAGAGACATTGTAAAAAGGCCTTTTTCTGTCCATATCCCCACAGTTTAAGAACTAGGCTCATGAGATCACAGACAGTAAGTGCTTGTTCCTTCAGACCCTGCTGCCAAAAAGATTCATTCTACAGAAGAGAGTTTCTTCTGGCAGTGTGTAATCCTTGAATTTTGAATAAGCTTGACATTTATAGTATATAATTAGGAGTAGCAGTTATGTTGCTATGCTGCTTTTCCCATATGGCACAAAAATCCAACATCAGAGACTGAAAGTTCATGACACCATTATACATCCAATAGCCCATCTTCACTGAAATATATTTTTCCCTTCTCATTTGTGTTATAGCTAACAATTTTTACTACAGGGAATGTTGCCAGATGGAACAATAGAGGAACTGGAATGCAAAGATATGTAGGAGGGGAAAAGTTGCAGGGGTGATATTATCACCTCACGAGGTGTCCTGGTTTGGTCCAGGATAAAGGTAATTTGCCATCTTGTACTTCTGCTTTCAGCTAAGTTTCTTGTAAGTAGCTGCACTCCCTGAAATTAACAGCAAGTTTCTCAGACAGTGTCTGCCTATGGAACTAATAACACTCAATGTTTATAGTTAGTGCTAGAGATTGGTGTGCAGAACCAAGGACATTGCTCAGTTCTAAGGAACATTTTGCCCTCCTGAAGGAGAAAAGGAGTAAAGAGGTCATACCTGCAACCTTCCCTTAGGGAGGAACGGACAAGATAAATGATCAAAATTGACCAGAGTATTCCATCCCATACACATCATACTCAGTATAAATTTGAGGGATCACAAGGGTCAAACCCCTTCCTGCCTCCCCTTTCTCACCTGTCCCTGTTTGCTTCAGCATCCTGGGAGGATTCCGTCCATTCGCCTGCCTGTGGTCCTGATCCATGCCAGCCCATATCTGTGTGTTCCTGCCTCCAGCTCCTGACTACTTCCAACCCCAGGGATCCATCCTGAACTTTCCCAGGGCTGCCCTGCAGCCTTGGTGGTGACGTGAGAGTTATTGGGGGGAAAAAAAGAGGAGGAAAGTGGTATCGATTTTCCTGTATATTTGTATATATTTAGTAATTTTATCTATTTGTCATTACTGTTTCATCAAAACTGTGTAGTTCAGTTTCCAGCCCATAAGTCTCTCTCCCTTATTCTCTCTCCTTTCTTTATCAGGGAGGGGAGTGGGATTAATAGAGGGCATCTGTTATGTGGTTTCATTGCCAAGCCAGTGTTAAACTGTGACAGATTTATTGGTGCCCATCGTGGAGCCCAAGCTAATTAGCTCAAGCCCAGTTCAAATTTTGATTAATTTGCCTGAATAGTTTGAATTCCAACTCCATTGGGAGGATACTGGTACGGCTTTGCTGAGCGGGAATCAGACCTCTTTCTCTGGAAATTTCAAAGGTTTGGAGATTAATCTAATTGTGCCATACCTTTGGAATTTAGGGTATGTGATATATGCTTTTGCAGCTGGGAATACTGTTAATATGCGGTTTATTTTTCGTAAGAGCTGCTTAAGAAGTCTCTGAATTGAGAGAAACAGAATTTAATATGAGGAATGTTATGAGCGCTCCTGAGTGAGTGTGGAGAGGACATGAAAAAGCGGGATCAGAAACCTACTGCTGTCCTATAGGAACGAGTATGTAAGTTGCTGAGTGAGGTGAATGCAAAAGGAGGTCCTTCTAAAAAGATGTCTGCTCAAGTCTCCAGTGTGGAGTTACCCACAGCAAATATGCAGGTGACTCAAGGTCCCTGTACATCAGGTGTGAGTACTGGGGATGCAAACCCCAGTAATGCACGTACTGACAGTTTTGTATGTGCTCAAACTTAGAGGTGCCCTATCTCCAGCCAGGTGGAAGAGAGGGACAACAGAATTTATTGGACTGTGTGGATCTGATGGCCTGGGATGTTAGAGCCACAAAAGTATAAAGGCTTGGTGGACACTGGTGCACAGTGCACCCTAATGCCATCAAATCAGAAAGGGACAGAATCCATCGCTATTTCTGGAGTGACAGAGGGATCTAAAGAACTGAGTATTATGAAGGCTGATGTGAGCCCCACTGGAATAAAGTGGCATAAACACCCGATAGTGACTCGTCCAGATGCCCTATGCATCCTTGGCATACACAGCCTCAAGAGAGGTGACTTCAAGGACCTGAAAGGGTACCGGTGGTCCTTCGGTACTGCAGCTATAAAGACTGAGAATGCAGGATGGCTGCATGCTTTGCTTGGCCTTTCAGGTAAATCCTTTATAGTGGGGTTGATGAAAACTAAAAACCAGCAGGTGCCAATTGCTACTTCAGTAGTGCATCGACAACAATATCCCATCAACAGAGATGCTGTGATCCCCATTCACAAGCTGATCCAGCAACCAGAGAGCCAAGGAGTGATCAGCAGGACTCACTCACCCTTCAGTAGTCCCATATGGCCAGTGCCAAAGCCTAACAGAGAGTGGAGGCTGATAGTGGACTATCATGCCCTAAGTGAAGTTATACCACCACTTAGTGCTGCTGAAAAACATGCTAGAACTTCAGTATGAGCTGGAGTCAAAGGCAGCCAGGTGGTATGCTACTATTGACATTGCTGATGCATTTTTTGCTATTCCTATAGCACCAGAATGCAGGCTACAGTTTGCTTTCACCTGGAGAGGTGTCCAGTATACTTGGGATTGACAGCCCTACCATCTGTCATGGACTGATCCATGATACCCTGCAAAAGGGTGGAGCTCCAGAACATCTACAGTACATCAATGACATCCTTGTATGACACAGCAAAAGAAGTCTTCAAGAAAGGTAAGAAGATAATCAAAATCCTTCTAAAGGCTGTGTTTGCTATTAAAAGAATCAAGATCAAGGGAGCTGTGCAAGAGATACAGTTTCTGGGGGTTAAGTGGCAAGATGGACGTCACCACATCCCAATGGACATGATTAACAAAATAACAGCTATGGCCCCACCAGCTACCCAAAAGGAAACTCAGTCCTTCTTAGGATCTGTTGGTTTCTGGAAGATACATATTCCAATTTACAATCAGATTGTGAAACCTCTCTATGAGGTTACCCAAAAGAAGAAAGACTTTAAATGGGGCTCAGAACACCAAGCTGCTTTTGAAAATATTAAACAGGAGATTGTGCAGGCAATGGCCCTTGGACCAATTCGAACGGGGCCAGACCTTAAAAACATGCTCTACACCTGAGTGGGGAGTGATGGTCCTACATGGAGCCTCTGGCAGAAAGTTCCAGGAGAGACTCGAGGCTGACCTCTAGGATTTTAGGGTCAAAACTACAAAGGCTCTGAGGCCAACCACACAGCCACTGAAACAGTGATATTGGCTGCATACAAAGGAGTTATAGCTGCTTCAGAAGTGATTGGTACTGAAGCACAGCTCCTCCTGGTGCCCCGGTTACCTGTACTGGGTTTTATGTACACAGGTAGAGAATCTTCCCTTCATCATGCTACCAATGCTACATGGGGTAAATGGACTGCCCTACTCTCACAGATAGCTAGAAGAGAACAACTCATTTGTCCAGGAATTGTAGAAGTGGTAATGGACTGGCCAGAAGACACACACTTTGGAATGCCACCAGAGAAAATGGTAAAATGGGCTGAAGAAGCCGCACCATACAACCAACTAGAGAATGAGAAACTATGTGCTCTTGTCACTAATGGGTCCTGTCTGGTAGGAAGCCATCAAAGGTGGAAAACTGCTGTATGGAATCCTACAAGACTAGTTGCAAAAACAGATGAAGGAGATGGTGAACCAAATCAGTTTGCAGAGGTAAAAGACATCCAATTGGCTTTGGATATTGCTGAACGAGAAAAGTGGCTGAGACCTTATCTGCAATATGAGGCCACAGACTGAAAACCACATTTGAAAAAGAAAAAAACAAAGTAATTTAAAAAAATTAGGATCAGTCTACATGATAGCTCTTTTTTGTACGTGTGTGTGCTGTTTTTCTGAACCACAGGCCCATTAAAATGCTTGATTAAACAAAAGAGGGAATGAAAAGCAAGGCAGAAGCTAGGGTTATAAGACCTGCAGATCTATATGCTGCCTCAGGCAGCAGCTGGAACCATACTACTATCAATCATACATCAGCACCAAATTAAATACAGACCCCATATCATTATAAAGCATTTTTAGGATGTATTTGGAAGAATCTGTATGAAACTGTGAGAACCTTCCATCAGGCTTATTAGTTGCCTACTCTGTGGTATATTAGAATACATTTCTTGTCTTTCAAAACTCTGATTAGATTTGCTATCAGGATGGTTATACACAATATTAATATCTAAATGTTCTCTTAAATTGAACATCCAGACGTGCTAAGCAGTATCACAGATACCAATGTCCCTTGGAAAGAAGGTTATTATGAGCAAGAATATATTGTTCAGAGAGATCAGAAGAGTCCACTTCAGCTCCTGTCTTCAGCACAGACCTCTTGTGACCAGCTAAACATTACCCAGTCTTATCAGGCGCTAAAGAGCTCTCACACTGTGAAGACAGGACTTGGTATCTATTAAGCAAGCGCTCTGTGAAGCACAGATCCTAGGAGAAGAGTTAGGAATGCAAAATAGCTTGTTCAAAGACTAAAGAGCCAAAGGTCTCAATTATTCTGTATGAAAGAAAAAATGTAGTCCAAGGTCAGTTCTTAAAAAAAACTGCTCATGTCAAAGTATTGCACCAAAATCACAGTTCAGGCAATATTAGCTTTAAATTCTCCATGAATGCCCTTCCATCTGCAGCCCCTTCTTCCATCTTCCACATACAGCCCCTTAAATAAAGACGTGACTAAAAACAAATACATTTTTATCAGAAAATAGAGTGAGTGGAATTAACTGGGATTGCATTTTGGAGACCCTAAAGTTTTTTGTATATTCAGGACCTGAAGTGGAAAAAGGGATTTTCAAAATTTGAGATTAAAGGATTATATTACCATCAGCTGGTCTTTTCCATGGCACAAAATGAAAGACAGTAGGACTGGTTTTAAGATAAAATGGTTAATCAAGCTTTGTTTAATGTTCTCAGAACACTGGCAGGATCTTCAGTGTTATTAAATGTTGGGGGAGATATATATTTTATGGCATGCCTGTGCATAGAAAAATTGCTTTATTCCCATCCATTAGTACTGATGCCATCACAGTACTATTGTGGGCTAATTATGATATGAAGAGCAAATTAAATTATACCAGTGCAATTTAATTCAAATAATGCTTCACCAGGAAAAATCGAGTTGGAAGGGAAGATTTAAAAAGTACGACCTAGGAGAATCTTTTGCATCACAAGAAAAACCATATGCAGATCAAACTTTCAGCATATGGTACTTATCTAGTCTCATCAGTGACTATTTAACATTTTTTAAAAGAAAAATATATTGAAGAAAATTCATCTGTATGAAGAACTTGGTTCTACAAGTCACCTTCAGCTTTGAGAAAGACATCTTCAGGTCTCACTGATAAGTGAAGATACTTTTACAGGAAAATAATGGTTTTCACTAAGTGGTTATATACTCTGAATATCAGATGGACTGTTACAAAATAAGGGTTTAATATCTTCCTGCCTATGACCCATCAGTATTTGGCAGTTTAAATGATGAAGCATGTGATTAATAATCTGGTGTCTAGAGAGACAACATAGCATAACTAAATACATACATAGTTGGGGAAACTGAAGTAGTGAAACTGAAAGCTCAGTGAAACTGAGCTTTGTGAAACCAAAGGTAGAAGTAAAAAAACCCCTAATGATCTAATAAGCGACAGGATAGCAAATTCAGGGGCACCCTGCAGTTTTCTGCAATATAAATGGTGAAGAAAACCACAGCTATATCCAGACCAGCTGAAGGCCTTGGAATAATAAAAGTGAACTTTCAGAGATCCTCTGGGAGTTTCTCTGAAGAGAAACAAACCTGGGACTGCATGAGCCACAACCCTGAGATGTGCACAGGGCTCAGTAGGGTACAAACATATAGAGCCAAATGCTGGCAAGGGTCTTGTGCCCTACAGGCTGCCTTGCATTCTGGGTACTACAGATACTTGTCCATGCCTCACTTTTGCCTCTCTCCTGACACAAAAGTGGGAGAAAAGAGGAATATGGCATTTCGGCTAAGGGCTTTTGTGTGATGCTCTGGTAGGAAGAAGCACTTTAAAGAACGAAGAAGCTGTCAAGTCTCATACACTGATTAGTGCTCAGAGTCTCAAAAGGCAAAAAAAAAGAGGCTTGAGAAGTCTGCATTATCCAAAGTCTAATTTAGAAAGGGGAGCAAGAAAAATCAATAGAATTATGGGTGGAGCGAACAGCAGAAAACTGACTGCAAGAAGCAATCAGTGAGCCAGCAGTTAGAAAAGCACATTATAGCACTTTCACCACAATGACCTGAGGAGGGACTCACAGAGGAAGTACTGAAATGATCAGAAGGATGTACAATCCGTCCACAAACAAAGTAAATGAAGAAGAAAAGACACATTTCTCTCTTGGGCACCTAAAGAAAATAAAGCAAAACAAAATGGCAGGGAACAAATAAAAAAGATGCAAAATTGCCCATGAAAAAGCCATGATGACCTCAGACTGTGATGACTAGCCTCAGAGAACACCAGCTGTGTGAATTGCTTGGGCTTTTATAAAGTAATTTTTTTTAAATAATGCAAATATTTGTAATAATGGAAAAAAGACTAAACAGTAGTTATGTATAGCCATGCCACAGTCCAGTAATCCTGTTTCCTTTCTCAGTAAAAATCTGATAAAAAAACCTGAAATACTCAGAGTGTCTGTTTGGAGGGACAGGACCCAGGGTGTTCCCAAGAGAGACGGGACAAGCAAGTTCTCTGTCACTGCATTTGGAGAGCATGGGCTCCAAACCTAGAGTCCAAAGACAAAAAGGGACCGTTCCCTATTGAGCACAGCTGCATGTCCTATACTCTCAAAACCTCTGGCAGCCACCAGTACTCGGCTCATTTTGATAACAGCCAGCGCCAGATGTCTTAGACTGCATCAAGGACCCCACCTCTTCTGGCAGCCACTAAACAAGAGAGACAGGCATTACCTCCCTACATTCATCCACATCCCTCCATTTCTCTCCTTTTCTAGAGATGGAGCTCTGAAATAGGACATCAGGGAGAGGCATAAATGCCCCAGATGAAACTGTGTCAAAGACTAAAGAATTCAGGATTAAATAAACTCTTCCTCCCTAAAGCTCCAAGGAAAACATGAGCTCCTCTTTGCCCTCTCTTCACAAGATGGATGTGAACAAAGAAAGTAAAAATCTAAGCCAGATTTACTCTGGGTATTAGCATAGGAGGAGGAATGTAGCAGATGCAACCCAGCCAACCAAATAGACATGTCAGATATCTGTCACATTGCCTGGTCCAGCAGTATGAGGTGATGTCCTGGTTTGGGCCAGGATAAAGGTGGTTTTCTGTTTCTGTACTTTTGCTTTTAGCTAAGTCCCTTTTAAGTAGTTGCATTTGCTGAAATTAACAGCAAGTTTCTCATGCAGTGTGTGTGCTTTTAGGGCTGATAACACTTGATGTTTATAGTTACTGCTAGAGACTGGTATGCAGAGCCAAGGACACAGAGGCCCCACCTGAACCCTCCTTTAGGGAGGAACGGACAAGATAGATGCCAGAATTGACCAAACAGAGTATTCCATCCCATATACGTCACACTCAGTATAAATTTGAGGCATCACGTGGCCCGAGCCAGATCTTTTCCTGCTTCCCTTCCTTCACCCGGCATCCTGGAAGGATCCTGTCTGTTCATCTGCCTGTGGTCCTGATCCGTGCCAGCCCATATCTGTGTGTTCCTGCCTCCAGTTCCCGACTGCTGCCGACTCCAGGAGTCCAGCCTGGACTTTCCCAGGGCTGCCCTACAGCCTCAGTGGTGACGTGAGAGTTATTGGGGGAAAGGAGGGAGGAATGTGGTTTCCATTTTCCTGTATATTTGTATATATTTAGTAATTTTACCTATTTATCACTACTATTTCATTAAAGTTGTGTAGTTTAGTTTCCAACCCATAAGTCTCTCTCCCTTATTCTCTCTCCTTTCTCTATCAAGGAGAGACAGATTAATAGAGAGCATCTGTTATTCGGTTTAATTGCCGGGCCAGTGTTAAACCGTGACAGGTGACCAGAACAGAGCAAGAGCCTTCTAGAGGTAAAATCTATGAAGATTTCAAGCGATCTCTAATGATTTTTTCTTTCAAAAGTATAAATATTGCTTGTTGGTTGCAGAGCATACTTGTCTAAATCTGATGCCTTTATCTTACCAATTTATCATCTAAATAAACTAATTCAAAGCAGAAAAGGAATCAAAATGCAGACACTGTTCTTTATTTTTTTGCATTCACAGCACTCAGTGTGGTTTGGAGTTAAATTTACATGTGCTAATGTTGGTATGGCTGAAAGAAAGAAGCAATCTTGTCATTAAAAGAGTGTACCAAATCATTAAGCTCACATAACTGGGAACAGCATTGTTCAGTTTCTCTGTTCAGTTCAGTTCCAAATTAAAGTATTCAATGAAAAATATGGCAAGAAATGAGTCATGCCACAAAGGTGCAAGACATCGTTATCATTTCTAATAGCTCCTCTAACTCAAACAAACAAAGATGCAGCATCCCTCACAGAATTAATAACTACATTAATCAAATCGGAGCTTAAACTCATTTTGTTAATTTAGAGGCAAGCCAGGCTCATGAGGAAAAATATCCCCAGCATCTCATCTGGCAGTTCTGTAGGCAGTCTCCAGAACATCAGGCTGAATTTGAATTTCATACTGATCAATACTTGTGCCTTTCCCAGACCCTGTGAAGCCATATTTTATTTAGGGCCTGTGGGATGCAGCCTTACTGCACCCCCAAAATGGTGCTTGCTGCTTAAGAGATTTCCCAAGGCAGGAAAAAACCCATCTCTCTGTCTTCCCCTACATCCAGGAACACACTAAAAAGAAGAAGATAAATATGATCTTTATATTTTTCTAATTTAATTTCCTTATGCATTGTACCTAGGTGACACGTGATGAAGCATAAACAGAAGTCACTTAATCTCTCTCTCACAGACAAAAATAGATCAATTAAGAAGACAATGTGACATTCAAAACATTTCCCTGGGATTTATGTGCACAAAATTAATCTTGTTGACTGGTGCCATGCAGGCCCTTCTGTAACTTCTGTGTTATAGTCACCCTTTTGTTGTCAACACTGGAAGAAGGGAAATAGAGATACAACAAAATTAGTTGGTTTTTTATACATCTTAATTCTTGCTCTTCCTAACACACCAGGATAGTAAATCTCTTCACAACTACCTCTAAGTCATCAATACTGGGAGAAGAAAGAAGACTACAAGGAATACAGCAGGGGACCAGCAATTTTACAAAATGTTCTGGGTGCCACCGCATAAATTTGTTTATATATCCTCTAAATATGCCTGTGCATGCTTCTCCAATAACTGACCAAAACCAGTAAGACTGGCATTTTGCTTTTAAACTTTTCCCAAGATTATTTTTAAATGGTTCTTTAGTCAATATGAATATATGCTTAGCCTAGTTCTGAAATCATTGTTGCATTTCTACATCCAAGATCTTAGTTTGCCAATCACACATTTCAGCTGGATTGTAAACCTGCTTCCTTGGTCTGATGTTAACCAGAGATAGCTGTGAGTAAATAGAAAG
Organism: Calypte anna; assembly: GCF_003957555.1. NCBI lineage: Eukaryota > Metazoa > Chordata > Aves > Apodiformes > Trochilidae > Calypte > Calypte anna. The sequence continues at coordinate 20,409,538 of NC_044246.1, forward strand.
AGAGTTTTTCTACATGTTTCAGAAATCTTGTGCAAGCTGTAAATTTCTTGCATGTGTGGAAGTTGCACCAAGAATCACCACAGCACTTTATATCCAAAATATAATGAGACAAAAACAGTTTGAAGAAAGTCAGGACCACTGGAGGTAAAACTATCTTGTTAAACTTGTGAAACCTTTGCAGTATGATGCAAACTTCTCTATTAGCAAACAATTTCTGTAACAGTTCTGATAGGTGCCATGAAAGACATTTGCTGCTGTATACTTTAGGAATGGGTTATGTTGAGAAACTATTGGAACAGGCTGCCCAGGGGGGTCGTGGAGTCTCCTTCACTGGAGACATTCAAAACCTGCCTGGACACGTTCCTATGCGAAGTGCTCTAGGTGGCCCTGCTCTGGCAGGGGGGGTTGGACTAGATGATCTTTCAAGGTCCCTTCCAACCCCAAGGATTCTATGATTCTATGATTCTATGATTCTATGATTCTGATCTTTCTGCCACTGCTATGTCAAATATTCTACTGTTTGCTCATATTTACTGAGTAATTTCCTTATGCTAAATTTGAAAAATGTCTCAAGATTAAATCTATACAGAAGCACTGAGCTCCAACTACATTAAGGGAACAGCATGGACCTTGCATCCTTAACGTTGCATAATGAAGATAACAGAGAGCAAATTTCCACCTTCAAAGCACCATAGGCAAGACACTGGAAAAAGACAGTACTTCAAAAAAGGCTCCATTGTAGGATCCTCATAAGACCATGGCATGACACTTAATGAGTTGAAAGATGTAAAATGAAATGGATCAGAGCACAAATAAAAAATGTAGGTCTAGAAGAAAAGGGCAAGCAAACTGCTGCCTTCAAAACACTGCTTTATCACATAAAAGCTGGTCTGGAAGTGAAAGTCCCAAGTGACATGGGTGAAGTGCCGTTTACATCTGTTCAATAGACTGAATGTTGTTTGCTCTTCTCATGCCATGGCTTTATGGTTCTTTGCCAGTACTGGCCCTCTGGACACCCAGAATGGGCAGCAGGGAGGGTAAAGTGTGGGGCACACCCCATGATGAAGAAGCCTAAGAACTGCTGCTCCCAGTTTTCACTGCTGTTAAACCACAAATTAACAGGCTTTGGGGGTTCAGAACATCCTAGAGAACTGTGGAAAGGTTTTGTTAGTTGAAAACATTATATTCTTTTCTTGTCTTCAAAAGAGAGCTCTTAATTCACGTTATATAACAAAAACAAATGCCAGGGTTTTTTCTATTTCAAAATTGTTTGTTTCTATTTAAAAATTTCTTCTGAATTTCTGACAGCTGTGATATAAGCATAAAAACCTTATGCTTCACATCAGAGATGAAATGAATAAGTACCGCAATAAATGCTTTGAAAATTAAGAATCCTTTTCTTACTTATTTCCTCTGACAACTCAAGAACAAGGACATAATCCAGAAAACAACATACCTGACCTTAATGCATAAGAACACATTATTTTGTTAGAGACATGCCTGTAAAATTAATATTTACTAGACAGCTTCAGCTATGTCTAGACTTCATACAAACCTTAAGTCCATGACCCAGTTCATACTTAATTTGATCCATTTGGAGATAGGACTGTTACCCAACAGAACAGAGAGAATAAAGTGAGTGGTTTGGACAGATTTCCTGGGAATCTAAGAGTTTCATGAATGAAAGGGGGAAAATAAGTTTAATTAGTGACAAATTAAAATTTGAAAATATGCCACAACATTAAACATCTTGTTTCAGGGAACAGTTTGGTACATCTGATGAAGGAGCACCAGAAGTCTTTCTCTCTTACCTGTCTCCTTGCTTGTGATAGAGCTGCTGATGGCACCTGTAGAAAGTACTGAATAGGCACATCCAAAAACTAATGGATATCAAAAGGATGCCTAAATGCTTTGATAAATGTGGCTTTGATGATTATGCTGTTCTTGTTGACTAATGTACACTGATCTACAGATGTAGCATCCCAAGTACGAAACCACTTTTTGGCATTGGACTGGTTATCAATGAATGATACTGAACAAAAGGAAGAAAAAATTAATGGTTTTAATCTACATATGGTTTTGTACTGAAAACAGTACATCCAGGATTTTCATGCTATGATGATGCTTTATTTGAGAAAATATTTAACTAGTCACCTCTCTCAATGGTTTGAAAGAGTCCATCATATTCACTGTGACTCATAATTTGCATATACACATACCACATTCTGAAACATCACTGTACCTCTTCTGCAGCTCACTTCATAGGCTCTTGGTTAGAAAACAGATCAGTTTCTCAACTGACTGGGGCCAGATGACTTTGAGTAACAACAATGATGTTGAAGCCAAGAAAAGCTCCTGAACTACAGTAATGATTAAACTGGTAAGTGAACATTGTACAGTTTTCATAATTCTTGGCCCTGTGTATGGCAGCAGAATTGCTTTGAGAATCTTTTGAGCTTTTCTAGGAATATCTGGAGACCAAGTACCATATATGATATGGTATATAACCATTCAGAATAATTGCTGCTGATTTCTCAATCATGATTAGTCTGTCATTTCGTGCCAGTACTACCTGAGAAAAGAATATTAGATTTCCAAAGAATTTCTCTGTAGTTTTAATCTAATCATGGTGCCACTAAATAGGACAGGGAAAACTGTATTTGAAAGTTGCTCATCCACATCACCAGTTGAATAAAGTATCAATACTTTGTGCTATAGATGTAGCAGCTACTGTCTGGAGTACTCTTGTGCTCATGAAGCTACATGTCACTGCCATGAAAGCTTTTCATTATGAAAAATGGCAAAATTACATACTTGACCAGTAAGATACAAGCAGCAGTTGTGTAGCATAAAAAAATCAATTTGTTCTTGATTTCTTCTCTGCCTTTTTGGTTATTTTCTTAAGTGTATTTCACATTATCTTCAAACTGAAGAAAGGAAAACAATCTGGAGACCCATCAACTGCTAATAGGCATTGTTCTTTGTTCATTGGTATATATACCACCTGCTTCTTCCCTGCTATTGGCACTGTGGAAAGCACTACAAAACCCATTGGTATTGTAGTCACCTTATTCCATGCTTTAGTTGATTTTACATACCTAAACAATGAGCCTTAACAGGTATGTATTTCTTTTACAGTCCTGGGTTCACAACTAGATGTAAAAAACCCTACACTTATTTAGAGAGACTCTTATAGCAGAGGAAAATCAGAGTTCAGCAAGAAAGGTAGCACAAAGACCTCAGTCTCTCAAAGCATTACTGTTATAACAGTAGAACTACAGAAATATGTTTGCATCCCTCTGTAACTCCAGATTTTATTTATGAAATTAAAAGGGTGCATTTGTGTTTTGAATACAATACAGCAGCATGGATACCTGTGTGAGAGATACATCATGGCTCAGCATTTCAAGAAAGAAGAGCATGAGAGAATCCTTGGTAAACAGTCTTCTACCAGCAGGTAGAACTTCGGGCAAGGCAAGTGGCCTTCAGAGATTTGAACTGAATTCATTAATTTTTCATGTATTCAGCTAATGCTTTGCCTGATTTTCTGGACTTCAGTGAAAATCTGAGTTGCCCTAGACTTCGAGTCTAGTCAGCACAAACACCACTGCAGTCACTAGAGAGAGGGAGCAGCACATCCAGAGTAATACCTATCATAGAGGAGTAGATCTGCCTCCTTAGACTGCTTCTCTCCACTTACTAATTACAGAGGAAATCTAGCATTACTCAGTTTGATTACAGAGACCTTAGCTAAATTGCTGATAGTAGGTAGGATGAACAGGAGTATGAATCTTATTACCTATGAAAACCTAATCTTAGAAGGACTCAGTGTGGAAAAATTTTTTTTGATCTAAGCACTCTAAAAAAAAAATCTGGCCAGTGTACCACAGTAGGTACTGGAAATCTATCCAATTGTCTCTGTCCCAGATACTTTTCAATCTTTCTTTGACAAATCCAGAATCAGAAAATTAAACCTGTCTCTCAGGAAGCCAATGCGATTTTTGCAAGTAGCTTCAACTAAGTCAGAATTCCATTTATGAAACAGAAGCATGAGATGAAAACCAAGGTATAAGAAATAGGTTTTGAGAAGCACTTTCAATAATGTAGTTTACACGCTTGACATAGAAAATGAAAGGCTGGTCCAAACACAGAATGTCGATGAAAAGATGCACTGATGGATGAAGCAGAAAACAGAATAAAAAAGCGAGAGCAGAGGTGAACAGATGGAACACTGGCAGAAGGAAGAGGAGCAGAGCTTTGAAGTGATGGGACCAATCCAGACTGACACTCAACTACTAAGATTAGAAACTGTCTTCTCATAGTGTAAATTCTGCCTTAGTTACCAGGTAAGAAAATAAAATCTAACAAAATCTGTCTATCTAAACCTAATACAATCTATCTATAAAATTCATTACTTGATTATCACAATCTAGAAGCAAGCCAAAATTTCTCAACTGAAACTTGCTTCTCTTTGTACCTAGTGCAGAATGAACAATGCACAAGCAATGTAATGAACAGCTGATTGTGTGAAGTTCAGGTCTGAGTGCATCATTTACATTATTACCTAATCTCTAGAAAACAGCTAAACAGCAGACTACTTTCTCTTAGGAAGCACATAGCATGAGTTGCTTTCTTTGAATCATGCAGAAAAGAACCCAGGAGTTTCTTTGTATTGCAGTTGCTAGCTGATACAGCTATGGTTTCACAGAAACCTTCTAACACAGCAGTTAAGTTCTGTTAGCATTGATTAACCTTGTATTAACTCAGTATTAACCTGGAATTAAATCAGAATTTTCACACACTTCATTTAAAGATCACAGGGTTTAATTTTTTATCTGGCTGAACCCTTCTTGCCTTCATAAACGTTAGAAATCTTGTGTCACCTCCTTTAGTGACAGCCAACATTGCAAAGTCAGTGAAGCAATATCAAATCATATTAGTTATGAACGTGGCCAAGCTTCAAAGTTAATTTAAAATTTCTAAGATATCACAGAGCAGGTAATAGTCATGCAGCTGAAAGCATTACCACAAATGCCATCAGTAGGAGAAATATTGATAACTTCACCTGCTTATTCCAGATATAAATAAAAAAACTTCTAGGTGTTATTGACACATTAATGGAAAAATAATTTAATGCTGCTATTATTTTGCTTTTCTGCAATTAAAAACGCATTGAAAATGCATTTCTGCATTTTAAAGTGAGGTTGCTGTAAAATTAATTTCTTCATAGGCCACTCATGGACAGTGTTAGCAGATGACCAGTAATTCTTATCAGAAAGGTTTATTGTGGATATATTCAGAATTAACATCCAGTTTTAATTTTCATTTAAAAATTCCAGAAGGACAGGCTGTGCACCATACTGCTACAAAAGGGCAGATCTGATCTGACCTCCTTCCAGCTGAATGAAATCTACCTTATGTTGATAACATGAGATTAGATTCAGGCCCAATGCTTTAAAAGGTGAAGCTGTTTAAAAATCCTGATTAAAAGACACTGGGTTTTTATGGTTAATTTCATACCTTACACATGTTCAGCTACAGCTGAGTTCCTTTAGGCACTTCGTTTGTGTGGAATTAGCTGCTTCTTTTTGGGTTAAAAAAAATAGCACTGTAATATTTGTTTTTTTCTCCTGATATTTTTGGTAGCCAGATACTGGGCAGAGAGAATCAAGCACTGTTTTCATTTGTTGTTGTCTTGTATGCTACACAGTGAAATGAAGTTAACCAAAGTAAAAAAGACAGTAGAGAATCTTCTGATAAAAATTTCAAGAAGTATTTTAAGCTGCTAAGAACTCTTCCAGTATGCCATCCCTGTATTTTTGGCTGTTGGCTGGTACAGAGTAGGATGCAGTGGGCATTGTTCAAAAACATTTGGTAGCCACTCACTGGGTTTATCTCAGTTCTTGTATGATATGAGAGTTATCTGCCAAACATCTGTCCAAATATGTTTTCCTCATTTGATTGGGTTATTATTCTTAGTGTGCTAAGAATGTTTTGTCTCTGTAGCTGGGTATAACAGCAAAATTAAAATTCACTCAACCTATTAGATATGAAGTAGCTTTCCTGTGCCTTCAGACTACTACCAGACATTCTGACTGTCACAACAGTCAATACCAGGGGCTTCAGTTTTACCTAGGGATACACCTACACTGTGCTCATTTTTTTCCCTGCAAAGAGAGGAACCAGCTGCATTTGTTGGTCCTGGTCAATAAATGAGGAAACTTGCATACCTGTTTTGTTTTGGCTTGTTTTTCCCCAACATTTATTAACTTAAAATAATAATGGAAACAATTTCTGTCCAGCTGCCAATATGTTTTGGAAGTGTCTTACACTTGCTTTTCCTGCTTTTGACCTATTCAGTGGTACAAATACAGGACTCAAATCCCAGAAAGAATAAAGACTTCTATCTGCAACACAATCCTCAGAGCTTTGCATTACAAGATTTTTACTTAACTAATAAAGGAAGGATGATTTCTCAAATCCAAGTTCAACTGCTGTTAAAATTACATCTCTACAAGCAGTTTGCTTCCATGACCAGGGAGTGCAGATATGTGCTTGTGTTACATGCCAAAGTAGTTTTCAGCTAATCCACACTTGCTCATCTGCAAGCACCCTGCACCATCCTAGCCATGTTCTGTGGACCCCAAAAAGCTTGCACTGGGAGCTACTGATCCACAAAGTGAGGAGGGAGAACAGGACTGTTAGTTGTAGCAAAGACAGAGCTCCATAGAAAACCAGTCTCAACATCTGAGACTACTGATTTATGGCCAAAGAGCACTTTTCAGCTCCTGATCCCAAACACATGTGAGCCAATGACAATGGATGGTCTTATTGTCATCCTGAGATTCAGATGTGTACCAGTGTCACAGGGAAAAAGAACACCAGGCAATGTGAGACTGCTTCTTAAGTGGACCAAGCAAGGGATAAGCTTTGGCTGGAAATACTTCACTCTCTCACACACATACAAACCAAGAGCCACCCCAGATACCACTTAAGTGGGTGAGCTAAGTCTTGCCTGGAGGAAGTGTGACTCTCACTGCAACCAGATCCACTGTCAGGCCCTGGTCAGAGGCTCAGCACTGACAAATAACAGTTTTGCTTCAGGTCCTTCTTCTTTTACAGAGTGTTCAATATCTGCATAGCAATGTTGCCCTTGATCTCAATTACTGGAGGCTCCTATGGCTAGGATTTGGCCCATGATGCCAATCAAATTAGTACCCAGCAATATCACTGTTTATCATTCCAGAACTTACACCTAATGCACTTGTGTAACATCCAATGTCCAGGCAGCAATTCAGTATACTCAGTTTTGTTTGCATGTTCTTCTCAGCATTATTCATTCTACTCAGCTATGGATCAAAGCATGGTCATGCAGGTACACAGTGACAGCCAACCTGAACCCTTTTTTCTCTTGATCTCCATTTTGACAGTTCCTCCTCCTCATGGAGAAATCATTTGTAGAAGCAAACCAGAAAATCTGAACCAAGATATTCCTGCAATACATTCTGGACAAAGCTCAATTCCTCTTGTATAGACAAACCTGAAACATCCAGACCCTGCTCAGACTGCCTGTGAAAACAGTCAAATAGCACATGATCCACCTATTCCTATGTGAACTTGACCAGGCAATGACCTGAGAAAGCTTTTCTACTTTAGCCCTGCCTTGAGTGGGGACCACATGCCCTCCAGAGGTCCTTTCCTATCTATAAGCTCCTTTCCAAATTGTTTTTCCAAGTTCCTCAGACATGCCCTCCCTTCAACACAAGCTGTTTACTATTGACTTTACCACTTACATCCTCTCAAGAAGAAAACCCTAAGGCAGCTCAATAGAAAACCCTGAGGCATCTGTAACATATCAGGAGAGCTTTGCAACACCTCTCTCAAAGTACAATGTAGAAGTCGTCTTTGGGAAGAAATGTTTTTGGGGCACCTATTCATTGTAATAATTGAAGGTATCATAGATAAGAAAAATACTGGTCCTTGCTATTGGCCTAAACACTTACTCTTTAGGGTTCATTCAGAAACATGTTGATTCAATGCTGCAATATATTGAAAAAAAAGGTGTACTAATGTAATGTAAAAACAATCCACTGATCATCCTGACACAAACAAGTAACTTTTCCTCTTTGATGTGGAAGTGATGGCTGTTGCATATGTTACTATATCATGCTATTGATATTCTACAGATATGCTTTATTGCTTAGCTTAAGGTTTTGTAATTTTTTCTTTTCAACAGACATATATTTCTAGCTTTCTCCTTCCCAGTGCAATTGTGATGTTTCATTTACAGGGCAATGTGAGTAGAGCCAGATGAGCTACTTACAGCATCCAGCTCACATATTTGTTATTATCTATGGCCCACGTGGTACCAAAGAATAAGAAAAAGTACTTTCCCCAAAGATTAGATAGGATAAAAACAGATTACCAATCCAGAGCTGGGAATCCTGCTGGGATAAGAAACTGGTAAGAAACAAGTAAAATAAAAAATTAATACATAAAACAAAATAACAACAAAATAAGAAAGAGATTTCAGTTTGGTGGAGTACCTTTCAGCTGACTGTGCTGGTCTTCCTCATCAAATACCCATGAGACATTAACATCGACTGGTGTACTTCTTAACAATTTTCTCTTCCTGCTAATGTTTCATGTGCAGATTTTCAATTAATTAGTAATTGGTTGCTTTTTTGAGATATTTTAAAAATTACTTCTAGGAATATAAATCAGACCCTAGATTCCCTGACTTACCATATCATCTTACTAGGTATTCACTGCTTATGCTTATTACAGCTCTGCCATGTTATCTAATTTACACACCATACTCAGCAAAACCTTATTTCCTATGGGCTTTCAGCTCAGTGTCCTGAACTTCAGATCCTTTCCAACTCTGATTACCAGATTGCTTTACCACATGGAAGAAAGCACCAAGGCAAAAGTCCAGGAAACACATCTGAATCTGGAGTTCAAATTCCCAACTCAAATTTAGACAGTCATATCATTTTTACACAGCATTAAATACAAATTTCAAGTCAGTTTCCTGCAGAGTAGTCACCTTCTTAAAGATGTGCCAAGAGCTGCCAGAGCAACTGTGTGAGTAGCATTAGCATCACCAAAGACATTCAATTGGCTTCTAATTAGAAAAATGATTTAATGTTTTTACCACCCTTTTTTGCTTCCTTTTTAAAACATCCATATGTTTGACATTTTGTTCATAAAAAGATTCATAAAAATGCAGATACATAGGGAGATTATTTTTTGTGTGTGTCAAGTGTAAGGCACTTTTAAAGGTTCATTTGTTGAGTCAAAGAACTAAAACACTCATAATATAATGAGTCACACAGATTCAATATTAAGTACCCTACTAAATGAGCTGATAGAAAAAAAAAAGTACCAAAAAAAAAAAGTCAACAAAAATAAAAAACAGCTTCCAGAATTTTTACATGGAATTATTTATTTTCCCCACCATCATCCCCGTCCCCCCCAAGGGAAGTCTAAAAGCAAAAATAACTTCAGAAGAAAACAAACTATGAGATCAAGAGGGATTATAGTTTTGGGATTTTCTATTACTAGTCCCTCTAGATTTATCTTCTAGGTTGCATTGAATTTTTAATGGTGCAACATAATCTTTTGCATCATGATAGAAGCTAGGTATATCATGGAAGTCCGTGGTCATATCACATCAAAAATAATATAATTGAGCTTGAGAGCCCAGTCTTATAAACAAATAACCATGACTCCTATGATTCACTGCAGCAGAATTTTTGAATGAAAAAAATTCTTATTACCAGTCAAATATTGGCATATTCAATAACTTATATTTTTAAAAGAAAATAATAGGCCCAAGAGATATACTTGTAAAAATATTTGTTTTGCCAAAAACAAATTTTTCTTCTACAAAATAGAAATATTGACTAAAAGAAAAACAAAGTACAATCATCCTGACTATTTAGAGCAAATGGATGTAAATGCAGGCATCTATTGCATCTAATTAGAGAAATAATTCACCTATTTAACTTCACATTTGGAGTGCTACAGTATTTCTGTATCTTTTGGCAATGCTGGATTTCATGGTAGTATATTGTTCTAGCAATATGGTGGCAGAGAAAGAAGCTATACCATACCATAGCTTCCTTCAAACTTTACTAAATAGAATAGTTACCTATTCAAAAAGAATCTTTTTCTCTCACAAACCCACATAAAATTTCATTGATTTCCATGAGATTAATTGCATGTATCTGCATTGCAAGAATGTCTGAAAAACAAATGCTGAGCAAACAAAATGGTTGTCTAAATTGTAGTTCTGCATTCAAAGCCCACTATGCCTCTGATTGCCATCTACCATTACTATTACTGTTTCTTCTGGAAGTTTATTGCATTTGCAATGTGTTTGAACATCATTGGTTTTACTAGTTGTAAAATGGTTCTTATAATGGATTACCAAATTATTAATTCAAAGCTTCATCATAAATCAGCTACAGAAAACAGAACATTCCATAATTACACGTTTTGCAGAGTCTTGTTAAAACAAACAAAAAATAACATAAAAAGGGATTTTCCTTGCTTTTTTTACCTTATTTATCCACCTCTTTTAACTACATTTTCCATAGGTGATCCTAAACTACTGTGCAGGAAGACAATTATTAGCAGACTGTCAATTCTCATCTCTTAATTAGTAGATTGAGTAAATTTTTTATGCCGAAGCTTCCAGAGTTCATGGTTTACATGAAAAACTTAAACTTCTGGAAGTGAATGGAGAGAAAAAATGCCTTCAGAGAGCTGAACGCTTTTTTTTTTTAAAAAAAAAAAAGTAATGATTTTTATTGAGCCTGGAAGGTTTTCCAGAAGCATAAGTCACATCTTGATAATTTTTTTCTTACAGGGGTTTGATTAGCTGTTCTTCATGAAAAAGAAGCCAGCTATTTAATACACTACAGGGTGAGTCTCTAATGCAGTAAAGAGCCCAGCTCTCGTGGTGTTATGCACTGGAAAGGCCACTTTTTCCAATCCAGACAAAGAGAACTGAAATTGTCTGCATTACAGAACATTTTGCTGAAGCAACAGCCCCTTTTGTAATGGACTTTGCAGAGCGATTCATCACGGGCAGGACATAGGGCAGGCATAAAGTGCTGCCCAGTTCCATTAGCCGCCCATGGGGCCTATGGTGAATACCGTGTTGCAGGAACAGCCAGGCCAGAACTCCTAAAGTAACAGTAAGTGTGTCAGATTTTGAAAAGCTTTCTCCTAAAGCAAAGGGCTGGGGCAGGAAGGGCTAACAGTGTTACTGAAAACCCAATTAGAAATCAGATTCCCCAGTAGCATAACAAGAAAATGTCTGCCAGCAGCTCTGGAAAATAGCATATCTATAATTATGAATTTTTCCGAGGTCCTAGTGCTGATTTCCATGGTTCTCCCTGAGCACAGTGCTAAACAGAATCATAGAGTCACCTGGGTTGGAAAGGACCTCTGAGATCATCAAGTCCAACCCTTGATCCACCACCACTGTGGCTGCCAGACCATGGCACTGATGGCCATATCCACTCTCTTTTTGAAAACCTTCAGGGATGGAGAATCCATCACCTCCCTGGGCAGCCCATTCCAATGCCTGATCACCCTCTCTGTAAAGAATTTTTTCCTAATATCCGACCTAAACGTCCCTGGCAGAGCTTAAGTCCATGCCCTCTTGTCTCACTGGTAGCTACTTGGGAGAAGAGACCTACCTCCCCCTGGCTACACCCTCCTTTCAGGGAGCTGTAGAGAGTGATGAGGTCTCCCCTGAGCCTCCTCTTCTCCAGGCTGAACACCCCCAGCTCCCTCAGCCCTTCCTCAAAGGACTTGTGCTGGATCCCTTCACAGCCTCCTTGCACTTCTCTGGACCTACTCTAGCACTTCAATCTCCTTCCTGAACTGAGGGGCCCAGAACTGGACACAGTACTCGAGGTGTGGCCTCACCAGCGCTGAGTACAGGGGCAGAATCCCTTCCCTAGACCTGCAGGCCACACTGTTCCTGATCCAGGCCAGGATGCCATTGGCCTTCTTGGCCACCTGGGCACACTGCTGGCTCATGTTCAGCTTCCTCTCAACCCAGACTCCCAGCTCCCTTTCTGCCTGGCTGCTCTCCAGCCACTCCCTGCCCATCCTGTAATGCCACATGGGGCTGTTGTGGCAGATGACTGGAAAAGTAACTTACAGATGTTCTCTTCTTCAAGAAGAAAGGTAAAAACTCGGTGCACACAGTGGTTGACAAGGCCCAGACTGGTTCTCCCCAATGACCCACCTGAGGCACACACAGCCCCCACAGGGACTCAGCTGCAGGGCAGCCATCCTGGGGTGGCCATTCCTTGCCAGACATTTCAGGGCTCCCTGCCATCAGAGCTGTTCCCAGGTGGAAGCTGTGGGCTGCCAGGGTGGTGACAGGTCACATTTCCTGCTGCCTTCCCTTTCTGTGTTGATGTACTGACATACCCCACAACATGTTCTGTGGTAGTTCTGCACCCAGGCCATAGGTTCTCCCAGATGCCTCATGAAATGAGGAGTTCAGCTCTCAATGAGCCTGTGTTTCTCACAGAAACAGATTGCTCTCAATTTTTCCATAAGCAACACCCTTAGATTACATACCTGTAGGTGTAACTACCGTCTGGTTATTCCAGGATACAGTCTGTTTGCATAGCAGCCTGCTAATTCAAAAGCATGCACTTTTAAAAATCATCAGCATTTCTGCAACAAGACATCTATAACCATTTCTCAAAAGAAAATTTTGAGTAGAAAGGTGTACTTGATACTTCATTGTATTTGTAATAAAAAGTGACTTTAAACACTTTAAAAATAAGATAAAAATATATCATTGTTAATTCAGATTTGAAGGCACTTCAGACAAAACTGCTTGATGGTTTTGAATTTTTGTGTGACACTTCACTGAATATTAGAATAAAACCTTTTATTTTCTTCCTTCATGCTTTAAAAATTCTCATCTTCTTGCAATAAGAGACAGATATATATATAAGCTTAAAAAATAATAATATAAAAAAACAATCAAAATGTTGGGAGTCTAGCCTGCACATGTAACTCAGCACTTTGCTAGAACAAGGCATTCCTTGCTTGTCAAATGAACTCTCATGAACAAAAGCTGTCTTTAAATAAGGCTCATGCAATTTATAGAAGAGATAATGCAGTAATAAACAGTCTCCTTCACATTGTCAACAAACAAGGCAAAAGACAAAACATTGATTTTCAAAGGGGGACATAGTGCTATTGTGACAGAAGGATTATCATGCCTTTACTGTCATTATGCTAAATAATAGATTTGGACAAAAAACTCTAATGAGCTGTGGGGAAAGATCTCCAGAGCAGAAAAGAAATAGTCTTTGCCTTAGAGTAACAGCAGTCATTCCTTGTTCTGCTTTTCTGGTAGAAGACTGTTCCCAGCCACTGAAACAGAAATATTTATTGGTACTTATCAATAACATTATCAGTTTGGCTTCAAACACTTTATCTACAAAGTATTCAGAGATGTAAACTGTTTCTAAAAATATTAACCATTTTCATTTTGCCAGTAATATAGGAAATTAGAATTTCATTACACTAAGACAAAAATATTCATGCAGAGGTATCATTACTTATTAAAAGTTCTGCAACCTTATGTGTTGCTTTGCTCTTCTTATGCATTTACTACTACCATAGATTCCCATAGGCAAAAGCCTTTGCCCCAGGGACTTTATAGGCTTGATCTACCAGCTTATCCCTTCTATCACTAAAGATAGGGATAAGATGTTCAAATACCAGAATCAAACCATATGAAATTGAGTGCTTCCATCCACTTGCAGGCCTCTAGTATTTCCAATAAGTAAGTTAGGACCACATAAGATCTCTATATCAAAAACCTTTAAAGGTAGAAAATTTGATGGGATAATTTCATTTAATATTTTTATCGCACAAGCTCTTCGTCTAGTTGTACCTTCTGAGGAGGATTAGCAATAAGAGGTTATAAGATCTTGCATATTGTTATAACTATATTTCTAAGGATGCGCCTCAGCTCACACTTATAAACTCCTAGGTAATATAATGGATAATCCTGGAAAAACAATTTTATGCAACATTAAAACATTAGTTATATGTTTAGCAACAGAATCTTAATGCTGGTTGCAAGTTACTCATATTAAGTTATTTTTTTTTCCTTTTAATTTCAAAACAAGATTTTGTTATTTTCCCAAGCTTCAGAGAAAACCTTAATTAAATCCTCTTTTTTCTCTCTACAGTTTGTTTTGGATTTGGAAGCACATCTTTTCATATTTGTGATACAGAAGTCTTCTGAAATCAATAAATAAATGAGGTTTGTTTCACATAGCTGGGAAAATAGCTGAATGCCTCTATGAGAACTTAGCCTGATCTTTACCCTTTTCCTCCAATTTTTCTTTACAAAGTGAACTAGAGAAGCAGATGTCAAGCATTATTGTCAGTTATTATGTGTCACCCACTTGAAGATTTGAAGTTACACTGTTTGCCCCTTACACATCTATGAACAAAGGACAGTCAATTGCTGAAGGTGATTTCCAGAGTACGTATTAATGAATTCGTTTCTGTACTATCCCACATGCTGACAAGTGAAGATTATTTTCTTTTTTTTTTCCTGAAGTGGGTTGTACTCAGCCTATGTGCATCTTTGTTGCTTTCTTCTTGGGCTTTTTTTGTAGTTTTGGTAAAAAAAAAAATAAAATCCAAATTTAATTTAAGATCAGCAATCCAAATGATTTGGAGCAAATTCAATGGCAGTAACAAATGCAGCATGCAGTCTTCAATAAAGTTATCCAACTTTGTATATTTACCTTAATGAGTTTTTTCATTGAAAAATGTCCCTTTAGAAATCTCATTTAACGTGGTATAATGGTTTAATTACCGTTCTATAATTTGTCCAAAGACTTCTGCTACACAATTTATTAATTAATTTGGGATTAAAATTGAATGAATTAAATGAATTTTGGGAACTGAAAATCAGTTACTGGAAAATTCTGAAAGAAGTTCATGAAAAGTCTTTTGCTTTACTTCATTGCATGCAATGGTACACACAAATCAGGATTGTTATCTCTATGGAACAGGCTGCAATATAAACAACCCAACATCTCCATTTGTGAAGCCATTTGAAAGCAAATGGGAAGCAGATGCTGTTCTCCCTTGACACCAGCAAGATTTCACTGAAATCCAGAATATTCTGGTGTAAAGGAAAAATTTATGCAGAAGTCTTGAGCTGCACCCAAAGTCAGCTTTCTCTGGAGAGCACAGCAGCTCTCTGCCAGAGGCTGCTTGCTGTGAGTACACAGATGTGTAACCAGCAGATGGGATATGGGATGAGCAGCTGCTCCATCCACCATGAATGGGCAGTATGAAATTTCCTGACCAGGCTTCCCTCTAACAGCTGATGTAGAAGAATTGCTCTCTAGAACCCACACTGCCATTGGTAGGAGGGTGACTCCTCCTTTCTAGTCCTGTGAGGGTCCCAGGAAGCACCCAGGGGAAGGTCCCAGGGACCCCAGCTGCCAGGTTGCAGCTCAAGGAGCTCATCATGGCTCCAACTCTACTGGTCCTGAAAAATAAGGCAGCCTCTGTAAAAAGTTAGGAATGCATTTAAATTTCTTACATACTCAAGTACTAAAATATGATATTCTATGAGCAATCTCTGGTGATTACCAGTTGTCTCTCCTCAGCATGTTTCCATTATTCTCTTCCTAATATAGCAGAGGAAACAGCATGAACTTCTCAGTCTCTCTTTTCCTTGGCAAACTTCCTAATAGTTTCTGTCATTAGACACAAAGGCATTTCAGGTGACTGGTTTCCATTTACTAAGAAATGTCAGAAGGGCTTGCCCCATAGCCTTACTGCCCTGTCAGTTCAAATTTGCCACATCAACAATCCCCATGTATGGACCTCTTATAAACCTCATCGAGGGACTGTGGGTATTTTGTCCTCAGATACAAACACCAGTCAGCTAACATGGACAGCCAGGAGCAGGTTACAGAAGAGCCAAGTACATCCCACAGCAAGAAACCTGACAGCCAAAATTTACTATTTGATCAAGTCATATTCAGCTTTTTTTACATATTGCCCTGCAAAGCAAAGAGTGCATTGCAGAAATCAGAACCCAAAGATAGAATTCCATCATTATCATGATGACATTACAGCCTTACAGCAAATGCTGCAACTACAGCAAAACCAAGGCCTGGAAAAAGATTGTACATTCTTCTTCATCACAGCTATTGACTGAGCAAGTAGAAACTGTTAATAATGTTCCAACTCTGCTAATAATGCTCTAAAAAGATGAAGGAGAATAAACAGCTACACTGCGACTGTTCAGCCTCAAAAAGAGATGGCTCTGAGCAGATCCTAACAATGTTTGTTGGGAGGGTGCAAAGAAGATGGAGCCAGGATCCAGTGGTGCCCAGTGACAGGACCAGAGACTATGGGCATAAAATGAAACACAAGAGTTTCCCTATGAACATTAGGAAACACTTTTTTACTGTGAAAGTAAATAAGCACTGGCACAGGTTGCTCAGAGTGCTTTTGAAGTCTCCCTCCTTGGAGACAGTGAAAAGCTGTCTGGCCACAGTCCTTGGCAGCTGGCTGTAGGAGGACCTGCTTGAGCAGAGGATGGGTCAAGATGACCTCCAGATTTCCCTGCTTACCTCAGCCCTTCTGTCATCTTGTGATAAATGCTAATATAAAATGCTAATATAAAATCATAATGCAAACCATAGCTGTTTTACTGATTGGGATACTACAACTTTATGTCAGTTCAACTTCTGTTTGTTTGTCCTAATTGTATTTATTTTGTTCAGATACTAGTTTACTCAAGCAGTCTGAGCAGATATGACATCTCACTTCTTCAGTGCTGTAGAGATATTGCCCTGTCTTTCCTAATAGAAGAAATCCTGATGAGCTGTTTCCTCCAGAGAGAAAAGCAGTTCATCCAAGCTGTCGCTTTGGAATTACACCAGAGCACCTTATCTGCTGTGTGGTTAGAAACTCCAGCCACAGCCAGTCTGTGTTAATAATGGATCTGGAAGCACTTCCCAGTTCTAAGTTCATTAATTCCCTTACCATTCTCCTGTGCCATATCCAAGCATCAAAAAGACTTAAAACAGAATCAACTGCAACAGGAGTTTCTACTACTCCTCATGCTGTCAGAAAGAGAGAAAAATTCAGTCACTAATAATCATACTTAGATCTAAAGAGAAGCCTTTACAAGCAGCTGGCACCCCTTTCCTATGGAAACAGACATCATGCCCAAAGCTATATTTTCATGCAAGACATAATCAACCACTGCCATTTACTCCCCACCTTATCCAGGAAGGTCACTGTTTCATGGAGACAAAAAAATAATTAATCTTTAACCTCATCAACATTTAAATTTTGAAACTTAGCAAAAGTCTATTGAGGATGAGGTTATATTCCACCCATTACTTACCCACAAACCATCACAAAATAGCATTACAATGGGCTCTCCTATCTAGCTATTTTTCAGTCCTGGAGTATATTTCTGGCATGCAGTCTATGTTGTCATAATGACATTCCTAACAGCATGCTTGTGCATTCTTCAAGATGACTGGCATTGCAAATGCCTGGTTTCTTTCTGCTCATCCAAGGGGATACATCATTTCAGGAAGCATGATTTTCACAACAGTAAATCGACTTCTTTAACATGAAATCGAAATGGATTGCTGAAAAGGATTACTTTCAAGGAGCTGGAGCTTCAGTCCCCTTCCTGTTCACTGAAAATAGAGTTCCCTTGTCTCATCTTCCATGAGCATAAGAGTCAGCCCATGACATGGCACATCACACTGCTCAGTGAGCATTGCCCCATGACTCAGATATCCTGCCAGGGGCGACCTGCCTCCTTCAGAAGTTGAGAGTTTACTGTCTGCAAGTGAGGCTTCGCCTCTATTATGCTTTTGGGAAGGAGCTTGTCCTACAGACAAAAACAACAAAAGGGATACAGAGATACCACAATGAAAGAAATCAAAGTTTGGAGCAAAGGACAATACAGAAATGCACCAATTACTTACAGGCAATTATTCTGAAGACAGGACATTTTATGATGGAGATTCACATTTTCTTTTTGTCATTACTCTGCTTTCTGGTTCAGTAATCTTTCTTCAAGGTAGCTTGCTAGAATAGGAGTAATGCATTAAAGTACAGCTTTAATCTAGTGAATAACCCCAGAGCAAAAGTTAAACTACTACAATCCAGATGAGAAAGAAAGTCAGCAAATTTTTGGGCTGATCTTCAACTGGTTAATAAGGAACATATTAACAGTGAGATTAAAAAAATACATTTATTTACAGCTGCTGAGACTCAGCTGTAGGTCTGACATGATAGATAAGGCTGCTGGTTTTAGATGGAGTGAAGGCTCTGTGCTGATAGAACTACAGAGACAGGAGTTGTTTTAAGCAGAAAAATCCAGATTGGTTGCATCTACTCCCCAGCAAAGTACCTAGGGCTTGGATCATTTAAAATTGGACTGGGACATTATCTATTGAAACCTGGTAGTAATTTGGTCCTGCCTTGCCTTTACCAGTTTTTTTTGTTGTTGTTTTTTTCTAATTTGGAATCTCTTCAGGGGAACCTTTTTTAGTAGAATACCTTGAATATGGATACATAACTGTGGGTTCTACAAAAGCCCCATTCCTAGGTGAGAGCTGAGTCCTTTTGGTCTACCTTGTCATTTACAAGTTCTTTAAGGATATGAGGATACGAAGAAGCACAGGTATCTGGTTTCCCCAGTAATCACTGGATCAAGGTCTGCACCCTTCATATGAGCTGTGCTATCTGGGGACAGTTTGGGGAAGACCCTTATACATTAATTAAATGACCATTCAAACTTATACAAAGTACAAGCAGACCAAAGTAGATGTCTGTCCAGGCTGTCCTTATACATCTTTCTCTGGTAGCCAATTCTTTCCAACATCTCGCTCCTGTTTTGCATGTCCAGATCAGAAACCACCCTTAACACCTCCAGCAAAGTAATTTAGGAGCTGCACTGAATTAATAGAAAAAATAAAAACATGAGAAAAATGAGGCCTTGCACTGAAGATCTCTAGATGAGACTGTATAAGGCTGAAATCCTCTGCTAGGTTTGCAGGCAGGGAAGATACTGTAAAGCACAATTGCACTGCTGAATTACAGAACTGCTGGTGGTAAAAGCTCTAAAGAGAACAATGAGTAACACATAATTTTGAACATTTTTTTTGCTGTTTATATTTTCTGTTATCTCACTGATATCTAAGGTGATTACCTTCAGGAATCATAGAATCATAGAATCATAGAATCATAGAATTAGCCGGGTTGGAAGGGACCTCAGAGATCATCTAGTCCAACCCTTGACCCACCGGAGCAGTTGCTAGACCATGGCACTGAGTGCCACATCCAGTCTTTTTTTAAATGTCTCCAGGGATGGAGAATCTACCACCTCACCGGGCAGCCCATTCCAATGCCTAATCACCCTTTCCATGAAGAAATTCTTTCTAATATCTAACCTAAACGTCCCCTGGCACAACTTAAGACTGTGTCCTCTTGTCTTGTTGCTTGAATAGCAAAGACAAAAAAAGATACTGGTCACATTAATGACTAGACACAAACAGGAAAGGGATTAACACAATCTGATCCATTTACTACTGCAAACACAATAGGGCAAAAGGCATACATGAAAAATAAAAATTGGAATTTCTCATAGAGGATGCTCTTCAACATAACCACAACCAAACATCAGTCTGCTTCTCATTTGGTCTTAATTTCCCTGTTTAGTTATTATATAAGCCCTGCCTCTTAAAATAACCAATTTTCCCACAGCCATTTCATTTTTATAGATCAACAAGATTTTAAGTATTCTTGGGAGCTGCTCACAGGAAGCTGTTAGAGGGTGAAGAAATGAGAAGAAGCAGGTGTATGGCCTACAGACTCTAGCACAAAGAAGTACTCACTTATGATTAAAAAAAAAAAAAAAACAGTTGACAATTTTATGTTTCTGGACTTCAAATATAAGTGTCTATGAAAACTAGAAATGCAGGTAGCCCATTTGTTCATTCAGGCAGTCTGTCTGCTTTCATAAGATATCAACAAATAATGAATATCTGGTAAGATGGAAATTCAGGGAGCTCAGGCTAAGCTCATCTTTAACTTCCTAGGAAGCATCCCCAGTAGCACATAGACAGATAACTAAGTCAGGACCTAGGGCTTGTTGCTAATAAGACTCTTTTAAAGAAACTCTCAGAGGTGGTGAGTAGCAATATTTGCAATGTGCTTAAAAGTCTTCAAGTATACAAAACCTCTGTTTGAAGAAGAAAGAGGCCAAATGTAAGTGCTTTTAAACCACACCCTTGAAAGAAAAGAATACATATCTATGCTTGCAAAACAGAACTCCCTTTAATAATCCAGGAAGAATTAGAAGTTTTCTTATTCCAGGAAGCAAGACAGAATGGCAAAGCTCCTCAATTATATTCCAATGATAAAGCAAATCCCCTGTGATATATTGAAATCCTGCATTGCCAGTAAAGCACTAATGGGAAATGGTCCTATTCCATGCAGATAACTTAATAAACTAAATGAGAAAGGAGCATTAACACTTATGAATTAAAGGCTGGACTTTTAGAAATTACACAAAGAAATGGAGAGGCACTGAAGCAGAGTTTTCCAGGAGACTGCACCTCCAAAGTCTCTTTGCTCTTGGTGCTACAAAGCAAAACAATTCCATTAGTGCTGGAAACACTGTGCTTATCCCTTAGATTGGTGGCACTTTCTATGCTAATGTACCAGAACACAAAAACTCCACCTGAACTTTGATAAGATTGGTATGGAATTTAAATATGGAATATTTAAGTGATGTAGGAAAATGCAAGTCTTTTGAGATGTAAGGTTGAAGATTGATAATTTTAAAGTCCTTGTAAACCACTTCATTGTTGTTCTCTTCAACATATTTCATTGAAGGGAAAATGAGCAGTTCCCATCTGCTTCCAAGGTGCTGACAAGTACACATTTGTGTGTGCTTTTGTATGCATATTTATTTGCCCATGAAAGTTTAGATCAAACACAACATCTGGTTTGCAGCAAGATTTCCTTACAAAAAGAAAAAACCCAACATAAATCAGTTATAAATCATTCAAGAGTATTGATATTACAACTGTGTTGAAATGAACATTCTAAAATTACCAGACAGTAAAACACAGCATGAATTAGAGTTAGAGGATCTAACTTACACAATTAAAAAAAAATTATTTTCATGAATGTTTTGCATTCTCAGTTTTTCCTGCCATCGACCTGACTCTAACAATATGCCATCCTTTCTTTGTTAGCCTAGTATATTTTCCCACTTGTATATCAAACTCCTAACTATAACAAATGGCAGAAAGGGCCTAACTTCACTTGCCCAAAGAGGCAACCTCACACTGCATAGGTCCTTTAACTTAGTGTTTGTCCAAAGAAAGGAGGAAAGTGTTTTAGATATGAGAAGGTAATTCCATACCCGAAGCAATTCAGGTGAACAATTGCGTTTACTAAATCTGTCCCCTGGATCATAGAGCATACACCTCCATATGCCAAGGTGATCAAAAGTTTTCAGACCCGAGTGGGTTAACCGAGCTTTACCTCATTGGCAAATCCACTTATATTTGTCACTTACTATATGGGACAAGAATATTCTGAAAATTCATTTGTGTGTGGCTTCGGTGAAAAGTTTGTGTTTTGTGCTGCACTGGAGACTAGATGTCTGAAGAGTAAGACAGCAAATGATAGGTCAAGCTCAAAAGCTTTATCCAAATACAACTATTAAGCATTAAAAATTACAGATATTGATCCACAGTATTTAAAATCAGAGCTGGGTCACACCAAAACACAGTATCACAGCAAGGAGCTCTTAAGTTTGCCAGAGCACACAAGAATGTCAGGAACAGTGATGTCTGTTCCCAGAACCCTCCTACCATCCTTTAACTGAGAAAGCAAAATGGCCTGAATGTTTTTTCTTTTCCTTAGTCCTTTAAAATGTTGATTCTCTGAATGTAGTTTTAAGATTTGACTTGCATTTCAAGGCTTAAAAGAATACTGTGTTGCCTGCATAAGCTGCCTCTGCTTCATAAAATAACAGCAGCAAAACATCAACAGGCTCCTAAGACCCAAGTTCAACAATGACTCCTCTTGCTTTGCCTTCCAGTTTCCAAAAGAATCATTTGCTTGATGAAAAAATTATAAACTTTTTTTAAAAATTGAACAATAGGTTTTGGTCTTATTTTAAAAATACTCAGAAGCTAGAAGTACACATGGCAGCAGGAGATCTTTCCTTCATCACCGGAACTCCTGTAGCAAGAGGCAGAACCATGACTGGTGACGGAGGCATGGAAATGAGTAACATTCCCCAGCAGCAGTAATAAATCTTTTTACAGTGAGGAATGTGAGGTGACTAGAAAGATGGCAGAAGTTACTGCCAGAGGGATTTTTCAGCTCAGGTGCAAACTAAATTTACTGCAAATAGCATTCTGAAGTTCAGTAGCAGTGATAGTAATGGATGAACCTCTCTAGTAGCAAGCCATGGAGCACATGCTACATGAAGTAATACTAATAAGAAAAGTAACAGAACACTGAACTTCTCATAAATGCACTCCACTTTGATCCAGGCTCACTGGGAAGAAATTAATCTCTGACTGTATTCCAAGTCTGGGCAAGATTTAGAGAACATCTGCCAAGATACATTTAGCTGAAAGCTAGGAGTTCGGTAGAGCAGAGTATCAACTCCCCAAAATGTGCAGGACTTCACACTCATATTTGCATGAACACACAAGTAAATATGTATTTCATTTGGAAAAAATACAGCTATTGATTTTTTTGTATTTTTAACCTGCTTGTAATCAGAGACATTTAGTTTCTTGCATTTAAATGCAAGCGTTTAAGTGAGGCACAAATTAAAAGGTGCAAGAGGCTCATAAAAATATCTCACTTGAAGCTTGTTTTACTGCAAGTTAGCAGAACTTAAGTTCTGACATGCTTGTTTCCTTTTGACACTGAAAGCATGCCAGCATTTCCACTGCTAAGTGTCATAACGAACTGGCCTTCTATTTAATTTTTAAATTATTTTTATTGTGCACACTAGATGGTGCTCAAGTTAAAAAAAGAGTAGCAACTTCAGCTCATGAGATTAGCAAAATACATGTTCTTCATTTGCAGTACTTCTAACAAGAAATGAGGAAAAACTGTGTATTTACCTGACTCCCTGACTGCTGATCATCACACATTTTACTAAAATTGTCTTTCGTTGCCTTTGATCATAATCACTACTGATTTTACTTGCATATTTATGAAATTTTTTGCAGTCATAACATCCTGCATTACTGGCAGCTGAATGACTTTCATGAATATAAGTACACAGCTACAAACAACATGGAAATACATTTCACCAGCCATCAGAAATTCAGTATCTGTGTTCATGACAGTACTGGCTTGTGGAAACATTTGAAAATAGACATTTCTTTTTCAATGGTCATATTGGATTAACCTGTTGGTTTATGGAAAAGGCATCGTGTTACTTGACATTTCAAACAGATTAACTGTACCCACTATGTCAGTGACATTTATCTTAGCTGTAGTCTGAATTTTGAGCAAATCAGGCTCTTTTCAAGCAGTACAAAGAGAAAGGACTAAGCAATTCAGAGGCTGTCACTGCTCAAAAGGTGGCCAGTCCTGACTGAAGACTGTCAGACCCTCCCAAATATATAGAACACAGAAATGGTGAAGGAGCAGACACTGACAGCAAATGCCAGATTTTCACAGCAAAGATACATGCAGACATCAATTCATCAGAAATACATAAATTCTTGAATCTGACTGAATGCCAGTGCATTGATTAATTTGAGATCTTTTCTGTTTTTCCAATTGTTTCTGCAAGGTTAGTAATTCCTTAGGTAAAGCCAGAGGCTAAACTGGGCTATGGACAGATGTTCATTTCCAGATGAACTGATGCCTTAGCTATTTGTCTTCCATAGCCCTTACAGGTCCTTCTCTAATCCTCTCTCTCCTTTAGTGGTTACATTAATACTTTATTTTGTTTCAGAAAGCACTACAGAGTAAGCCTAGTTTTCAGGTTAACTTGGAGTTAAAAAACCAGCAGAGCTAATAGCTGAGAGAGGTATTAGTTCAAGTTAGGTAGGAAAAGACGTTTTCAGTCCCCAGGGTTGTTTGCAAAATGAACATTTTTGGAAAAATGATGACAAATTCTGGCAGAATTGCAAACCAGTGGATGGAAAAGGAGATAGGAAGCAAATCTAATTGAATTTTACATGGTACTTCACAAATCCCCCTAAATATTTGCACAAAAACTGAAAGTGACCTTGATTCTCTTTATCTAACACCTGCTGCTGTCACAGTTCAGCATTAAAACCCAACTGACTCCAATCTGCTGGAAATAACAAAAGGCAAGAGAGTGTCAAGTGTTGTTTGCACAAATAGAACTATGCAATAAAGAAGTTCATAAAATCATGAGCAAAGTTCACCTTTATCCTCTACAAATAACATTTCAACGTTCCTGTGTGTGTCTAATGAAAAAAAGCAATGTTTCATCACATGCAACCATACTGCACCTTTCAGTGTATTATCCTGTCTTTTTTAGCCACAAAGTAAAAAGCATTTAAAAAGCTATGAACAGAAATCACCATGGATTAAATGTGGATAGACCATTAGGAGCTAGTAACACCTACCAACCCTTTGATTCAAATAATACACCTTATACATCTTTTTTTTTCTTTACATCAGATAACTTCACACCTCTTTTGCAGAAACTAGTGACATTTGTTCCTGTGTCCATCACTAAGAAGACCCTCTATCTACTACAAGCTCTTGAATTCTCCTTTTATTTTTTTTAATATCAGAGCTAAAAATCTTAAAAGCATTTTTAAATAATTCTAGGATATTAACCCAAACCTGAAGAGGTTACAGTTCAGACTACAATCCTCCTTCAGCATTGTTTTCTTTTGTATAGATGCATGAGTTTAAACAGAAGGCCATTTCTAGAAGCATCATGCCAGCTTAGAAAGATTAATTCCACAGTTCTTACAGTGAGCATGGGATTCTTTCAGAACCTCCCCATGCAGGAGAAACTGATGTGCTCAGGAAATAATTCCTCTGTCTATGCAACTCCACAGCCCTATATGCTCCCATCAGATCTGATCTTCCAAAAAACTGAATGGTTACATGGGAGGGATTTGGATAGTCTTTGATTTTCTCTCCAGGCAGAAGAGAGAAGATCTGAGCATATTAGCTGAATCTTTACCAGTAAAGGAAAAGCCAAATGGGAAAGAAGGTGAAAAGGAAAGAGTAATAGAATAAAAATGTCCTTAAACTAAAAAAAAAAGGAGCAGAAACTTGTAGAAGACTGTAGCATCTTAATTATAATCTTCTTTGACATCATACTGAAAAGTGAGTTAAAATTCATAAAGATTAGGGTTTGAGAAAACAATGTAAACATAACGTAGTACGATTAAGGTGCTTGAGTATTGGTGAGGGAATTTAAAAGGGAAGTGAATCTATATGTGCCATTAGGATCCAAAATGAGGGGCTTGGCAGCATATTCCAGCTATGCAGCAGTGTAACAGGAGCATCAACAGAGGCCACTCTGAACCATTTATTACACTCCAAACTGTAGCAGAGCCACAGAGCCAGTTGTAGCCAGAGAATAAGACACTACTGTGCCATGGGTCCCAGCAGCAGCAGCTAGGCAGCCTGTCATCATACTTACAATTTTAGATCAAGAAGTATCAGAGTGGTTTGTAGTGCCCAGTACACAGTTGGCACAAAGAGACAGTCAGCAGTGATCCAAGCTTTCCTTTTTCCAGGCATTCAGCAGCAATGGAGTCCAACCTACACACACACTGGAAAGGGAGCAGCGTTTGATCACGTACAAGAAGCAGGAGAGTAGGCAGAGGCAACTAAAAAAAAAATGAGAAAATATTTAACTGTGCCTTAACTGTGCATGTACAAAATGCAGGATGGAGTTGAGTTCACTTGTAAAGGCCAGCCAATACTGCTCTTACTCCTACATAGGGGGAAAAATAAACAGGATAGAATTGGGCTCCTGCAAGCAGACCGTGCAACACAGCTGCCTTATGGATTATGGATTAACTGCACCTTCTAAAGATTGGAGGCATTTAGTGTAATTTTTCTTAGCTTCACTGTCTGAAAAGAGATTAGAATGCTAGTTCTGCCCCAATAACTTATCTTATTGAAAATGTAAAATACAAGTAGTTCAAATTTTCCAATATGTGACTGTTGGGCAGAGCAAATAGCACAAATGGAGGAGTTTGATGATACAGCAAAAGCAAATGAATTGTCCAGGGAACTGGAACAGAAAGAACCACTTGAAAGAATGATCCTTCACTCATGGACAGTTGTACCAATACAGCAAAAGAAAATATTTTTCAGTATCCTGTTCTTCTCTACCTTGTTAATTTAAGTTTGTACAGTCTTTACATACTTCTTAGCTTCATAGAAATCCTTGTGAATTATTTAATTATTAATTTATTTCTTCTCTGTCATTATACAGAAATTCCTTTTATGTGCCCAAGCAAGCAGGGGAAACTAGGAGAGAAGGCTCAAAGGTGCTATGAACCCCTTCCTTCACATTAATAAAACCATTGATTCAGACTACAGAGAAGTAAATCTCCAAAGTAATAACATAGGAAGCAGGGGAAAAAAACACCTGCAAACAAATCAGGGAGTTGTCATACTCCTCCAGGCTCACTGGTGCTTAGCTTTGGGGAGGAAATTCTGCAGACATGAATTACTAACTTGGAAGAGAATCAGCATCAACATCTGGCTCTAACTCTTTTTGTCCACAGAAGTACAGACTAAGACTTATTTTCTACATGAGATTTTTTTTCCTTAGAAGACCGTATTAAGCCATTTAAAAACAAATGTCCTCATCACAGAATATCAGTGTCAGTTCCAGTGCTTAGGGAACATTCCATCTACACAAAGCAGACTCTGATTTGAGTGCTTATCTCAAAAATTATTGGCCACAGACAGTGCTTTGGCCTGACATCTAGACCTCACCATAATCTGAATGAGTAATTAAAAAAATCTTGATTTCTATAAAGATCTCTTTGCTTAGCTTATAAGTAACATATATTTAATATATACATAAATCACACATAATTGAAGAACTTACAGTCTTGCCACAGTGGTCACAAGCCCATGTAGGGCTTTTACATTAAGTTGAAATGGTATCAGTCACTCATATGCTACTTTCTTATTTTATGAAAAAGCAACAGTGCAACTGACTTAATGGCCAAGTGTAATGGTGTCAAACCCCTCTCACAGAAAATGCATTCTGCATTTATAACCCAAAACAGAACTCAGCACCTAGTAAAATTCCCTGTCCAACAATTTCTGCTTTCAAGTGGACAGCACAGCATTCATTGTTTTGTTAATCTTTTTCTTTTTTTCTGACTGCTAGTGCAAGGGAAAGAATAACATTTTAAATATATGTCCTTTCATTGCTGAGGCTTTGTATGTGTTCTATGCCTTTACAGTGAACTAAGGAATCAAGACACTTAAGTGGTCCCTCAAGCACATATTGTCAACCAGACATGGGAAAGGCTTTACAGTTACACTTTGGGAATTATCAGTTTCTTCAACATCCTCCTTTTTGGCTGAGATTCCTTGTACACTTGGTTAAAGAGATGCCCATCTCCATCTCCTCAGCTGCCCCAGTTAAGAACAGATTCCAGAGACTATCCTCTCCTTTATGCCAATGCAACTCACCCAAAAGGACTAGTAAATGTAACTCATCAAACAAACTCATTTGCTTGCAGACAAATCCACCAACAGAAGAGCCTGAGGTTTGCTACTTGCAATCTGGACAGGCCTCCTTAGAAGATGAAAAAAAAGAAAAATATAATCCATTCTAATGCACAGATGAACAGTAGTGTGTGGACTAGCAGCATGGATCATGGAAATTCTGCCTTCCCCAGAATAGATGGGGGAATAGAAGATGGAAAGAGTTGTCTTGAACAAACCTGTGAAGTAGCAGCTATTACTGTGTCAGCGACGCTCTGTTATGATTGTCCTCTGCAAAAAAATTCAACTTATTTAGGGAAACACTTCCTAGATTTAGCAAGGAAGAGGATTCAGATTATGTCACATATTCAATAGAAGCACCATTTTAGGTGCTTGTGACCACCAACATGCAAGTTTTTGACAGTAATACCAAACTACAAAGCTTAGATGAGGCCAATGTTTCGGAGACTGCCATGCACTGTAACTTATGTGCAATAACCAATACCTCATGTCTCAGTCCCCTGAATTTATCTTCTTTCCTCATCTCCATTTCATCTACTTGTTTTTAACTCTATGTGATTTTTCAACATCATTTTTTCAGTCTCTTGATAATCAACAGCTACTGTAAAAATAGGATGACAGTGTCAAATTTAGTTTCCTGCAAAAAGGCAAGAGTCACAAAGTTTATACACAGAGCACTTTATGCAAATTAAATAGTACTGTTTCATTCTAAGTGCTCCACACCCTCAAACTCAGCATTGAGCTTTGCAGCTTTTACCATTCCTTGGAGAAATTATATTTTAGTCTAAACAACAGAATATTAAAAGACAGCTCTTCAATGCTTCCTCTTCATTTCAATCAATACTGTATTTCAATACCAACTCTTAAATCTTGGTAAGCAACAGGAGTATATTCTGCAAAGTTGTGATGACTACATAGTACAACCTCAAAACTCTTATCCAAAACCAGGTATTCCAAAATTAGGTTTCCTCCCTCAACAACAGCAACATTAATAAAAAAGTCCTGACTTACTCAAAAAAATTCCACTGTGCAGTTATATAAACTCAGATCTCTTGACACCCACTCTGGCTTATGAAGACACAGGTTTACATAAAGGACCTTCAAGAGAAAATGAAAAATGGCTATTATTTTGCTGAAATTTCCAGAGAATTCTAACAGTTGCATTACCATAACAGTACAAAATAAAGACACAGTGTCCACTATATCATACTTGGCAATATAATATTTCTGCAAGGACTGTAATTTGTTCTCTGTGCAAGCTTGGCACGTTTTGCTGTGACTACATCAGACATTAGTACACAGCCATTTAGTTTTATTTAAGTCTTCCACAATTAGCAAAAATATCTGTGTTGAAATTACTTGATTAAAAAAAACACTTAATTTTGATCAATAAAAATTCACATTCTGTAGGGGCAAATTCCATTTCACCGTTCTATTGCTTTTTTCTTCACTTCCAGTGCCCAGTTTTATAACATGCTACAATGTTTGGCCTGCAGGAATCAAGGCTATATTTGCACTTAATCAAAACACTGCTTTAAAAGATGGTTTCTTATCACTAACACATTTCAAGCAGTCTCAATAAATTAGAAACCTCATTATTCCATCCTAGGAACAAAAATATTCATCATTAAATAGTGGCCATTAAAAATAATCTGAAACAATATGCAAAATATTTCAAGACAGCAGAATGGCTTATTTAGTTAAATCAGCAACATAGACATTTAAATGTTAAAATAATCTGCCTACTTTTTTTGTGAGACCTCTGGCAGAAAAAGATCATTCTATCATGCACAATTCTAGCCCCCATATTCTATAAGGAGGAGAGCGCAGATTTTAAGATAGATTTCTTACTTAGGCTAAGAGAAAAAATAAATCATTAGGTTTTAAAAGGCAGTCGGTTCGCTGCCTGCCTAGCATTCTTTTTTGCTACCATTGATGGTACCAGTACCAAAACTTTTTTTTTGTCATTGGCCTCTGAGGTTCATCAAATGTTTATGCTTAGTGTCATTTGGATGCATGACTGATACAATGTAGATAGTTTTTTAAAATAACTGTCTTGAGAAGCTTGATAAAACCATGTGATGAGCTCTGGCTCTTTGGCTGTGGATATACTTCTTACCATGTACACAGGAATGTGTCATCTTGCTCGACAAGCCATTGGAAATACATCTTTAACTCAACAGGAAAGGCATGGAATTGCATGACATTCGTGGTATAAGGAGTGTCCACAATTTCTACAAAATTTTAAATCGGTTTACTGACCCACAAACCCAGTAGAAACATGTCTTCAGCTAATTTTCCATAAACACTTTCGCTTGAAATTTACAGGTAAATCCTGTATCCATCTCTAGATAATATCTTGCAGGAAAGGTAAGATGGGGAGAGAGCAAGTAAAGTCAAAGGTGTGGTACTTGGCATGCAGTTTCTCTGTGTGCATTTTAGGGGAGGGAAAGTCTCTATACAGCTGCATGCAAAACAGTTTAAAGATGGAGCAGAAGTTATTCCAGCAGTCTCCTCCATGCCTCACCCACTCCTAGGGTTGGCTACTGCAACCTGTGAAATGCCTCTGCTAGACAGGGGCACAGGGTAGTTTCCAGCATATCCAGATGAAGCACCTCAGCTTGAAGCTGCAAAGAAGGATTCTTCCTTACCTTGGCTATTTGATGCAAAAGATTATGGTATCAGTCATCTGGCAGCATAACAGAGAGTCCTGTTACCATCTCTCCTCAGAGGGAAAGAAGAAAAAAATGACTTCACATCAGACTACTACGGATACTAATACTTTTGCACACGAAGATTTTACAAAATACTGGCTAGACATTGTAGCACACTGACTAAAAGAAATAATTTGAGTACAAGTTAATAAGGCAGGTTAAAAAAACCACCACCTTACAGCTAATGACACTTTGACAATGAGTCTGTTGTGTGTGATATCACTGATGCTAAGGGAGACAAAGCTCTTTCTGTTCATGTTTTTCATACTTTCAGTCAAACAGATTGCTGAATAATCATGTTTTCTTTATTTTAATGGATGAGGAAGCTATTATACAGAAGGTGTTTCCATATGTCACAGTTAATAAAGGCAATTCTGATTGATAAGAATAGGCTGTCTCTGCTCAGTTATCTGATGAAAAGCCCTCCTGTTGTTTGGAAAAAGCAGATTCTGTGGCTAGAAGTAACTCCTAGGGTTGCACACTTCAGTGGCTACTGGAAACAACTGTAAGTAGATGAATCCCAGGTCTTCTCCAATTGAGTCCCAATCAGTGACATTCACTAGGGTGCTCAGGGCACTAGAAGCACTTCATATAATAATTTCTCCTTCATATTCACCCTTTTCTTGCTGGTGAAGGACAGGGGACAAAACCTGGATCCATCACTCCAGAAAATCATCAGCTTTCTTTTTTTGAAGAAGCATCTGGGTCACTGTCTCAAGAGCTCAAGTGCCTACATGGAGAGCATGGCTACTTATAGGCTGAGATCACAGATGCTCTTTCAGGTTAAAACTGTAAATTGTTGGGGATATAATTTTTTGTGGATCACTGAGAGGCATGAACCACTTATATCTTTGTCTTTCTAACCACAGAGTTGAGTGCATGTCCACAACTGGATGAAAGCCTCACATCTATGCTATACTATCATAACTACCTAGTAAAGGGAGAGAAAAAAAAAAAGCCTTGAAGCTTATCTCAGCTTACTGTGATGTGTTTAGTGTCTGAGTACCTCTTGAAAAGCTATACAGAAACCAAACCTATTGAAGGACACAACTTGCCTCAGATAAACAACATTATCCCAACTATGTTTACAAAGCAGTACTACACACTGGATGGCTCTTGATTTCAAAAGAAGGGCAGAGATTTTCACCTGCTAAGTACCTGAGTAGAAAAACAGACCTGCCTCTCTTGCCACTCCCCCACTTACAGTGGGGACTGACCATTTCCTACAAGTAGTTTCACAAGGGACATCATCTCTCCATGGTAAGTATCCACCTGTAGCTGTGGCCTTAAGTTTATGAATTTCAAAGCATTCTGCAAGACATCTTTTTATCCAGACATATCACAATGTAGAAATTACTTTGGGGAGAGACATTTGTAATAGGGAAATACTCTAGTTCTTCACTTTTTCCTGGGAATGGCATTCTGCTGGTTTTCACTATTCCAGAAATAGGCTTCAAGAAATGCTAAAAATACCCAAAGAAAGAGGTGGATGCTTGCAAATATCTAAACAAAGGGACTAGTTCCTACACATGCAACTAGTCCAGCTGGATGTTCACTGCCACACATAATGCCAGCATTATGAAACTGGCCACTAGTTATGAGCCCTTCCTAATTAGGTCTAAGTTCGGGAACTGCTAAGCAAATCCTTGTCGCCATTTCAGGTCTGGATGCTCAGCAGTTCAGAAAATCAAATACCAAGTGACTCAAGCCAATACTGAAAACTATGAACACCCAAAAGTCTGCCACTGTTTTTGAAAATGCAAGCCCCTCAAGGCTAAATCCCACATTAAAGACACTGCAATAGTTTTGAAAGCTGCATATTTTTTTGTATCAAGCCACTGCAAGGCATAGACAAATGTGGTGGTGGGCTGTGCATCCATACTCCTTCAGTGTGTCAGTGCAAACAGGGCCCTCCCTGACCAGCCAACGCTGATGACTGGAAATGGAGGGAACAGCAGGACAATCCATGATATTCCAGCACAGCAAAACCAGAAGTAGCCCTCGCAGAGACGAGGGCAAACCAAGGGCTGCTGTTTGGATCTGCCCAGAACACAGAACCCATCCACAATCTGTCCACATAGTGTTTCTGTCCCTGAAGATGTGGAAAGAAAGTCCTGATGTATCTGCATTCACAATTAAACATGGTTCTGACATGATTATGGTGCTGATGTCTCTTCAGTGCATGATGGTTCCTGGCTCTGTTCGTGCCTGCCTATTGTTCATGAAAGCCTTTGTCTTGGCGATGATTGGAGAACAAGGTGTTCTGGAGGCTCTTTTCAGCTGGGATCTGGTGAACTTCTTACGGATTTTTTCTGTATGGAGGAAAGGAGGAAAGAAGAGAGAGACAACAGAAGAGATAAATCTCAGTCTTTAACAGAAGACTGCTCAAGAGCCAATAACAAACAGAAGCAAATACTCTTACCAGAGGAGGATGGCTATTTCATGGAAAAGGACACCTGCAGTCAACAAGAGTGAGCCCTGTACATCAACTGATGATTCAGAGTTGGCTCCAACTAGTAAGTGATAATAGCTCAAGGAAAAGTGAGTTGGAGTTCAACTATGTTTGGATGGTAACATTGATTACATGAAATCTTGGGTCAGAGTGCTCAAATGAAGATTCCTTACATGTGATAACAATGCAGGAATGAAAGACCACAGAAGAAAGAACCTCATTAACACCCAAGCAAATATGTTACCTCTGTAAAAGTGACAGACTGGGAGAAATTGTTGTTTGCACTGTATCAATTCTGCAGATAATGGACCACAGAATCACAGAACTGCCATGACTGGAAAAGACTTCTAAGATCACCTGGTCCAACCATCAACCAAAAAACCCCACCATACCCATGAGAGCATGTTCTGAAGTGCCACATCTATGTGTTTTTTAATAACTACAGGGATGGTGACTCCACGACCTCCGTGGGCAGGTGTTTCAGTGCCTGAATACTCTTCACTAAAGAAATTCTTCCTAATATCTAACCTAAACCTATTGTAAATGGCAACTTCAGGCCATTTCTCTAGTCCTATCATTGTTCACTTGGGAAGGGAGGCCAGCACCCACCTTACTACAACCTTCTCTGGACACACTCCAGCACCTCAATGTCCTTCTTGTAGCAGGGGCCCAGAACTGAACACAGCATTCAGGGTGTTCAGTTTCACCAGTGCAGACTGTAGTGGGACAATCACTTCCCTTCTCCTTCTGACCCCACTACCTCTGATACAGCCCAGGATGCTGCTGGATCCCTTGCCACACTGCTGCCTCATATTCATCCAAGTGTCAGCCAGCACCCCCAGGTCCTTTTCCACAGGCAGTTTTTCTAGCCTGCTCCCAAAGCCTGTAGCATTGTCTGGGGTTGCTGTGACTGAAATGTAGGGACTGGGCACTTGGCTTTAGTGAACCCATACTATTGGTCTCAGCCATCAATCCAGCCTGTTATTCTGGGTGACCTAAATATCTGGGCTATTTCTGCTGGTGTCTTACAGGGCTGTTAATTCACTTTAATTTTAGACTTTTATATGACAAATCAATTGACTACAGGCAGCCTATGTTATAAATACAAAGATATTTAATTCTGAACAAAAGCTTTCTTACATTCCAACTGCTCCAGTCTCTCCAGGGTAGATTGATCAGAAAACACATAAATGACACACATATAGTATGTCAAGAAACCACTTCATTGGCAGAGTCCTGAATATTAGATGTTACTGGAAAATTACATATTTCTGAATTCACTCAAGACCAGGCTTCCCAGGCTTTCCATTTAGGTAGTTTTATACATTACATTAGATTTTGGAATATATGAAAATTAAACTAATCAAAATGGGCCCCTGTGATACTAAGTGACACCAGGCTCTCTAATTCAAACTTTCCAAGTCTGAAAATGTTAAAAACCATGGAGTGGTGATGGTGTCTACCTGCATCAAGGCCTTGAGATGGTAACTCAAGTAGTGATTGGGTCTCTTTCATCCTAATGGGCTGCTAACTCTGAAACTGAAAAAATTATGGCATGTGACATCAAAAATATGGGATCATCTTAAATAATTCCTATTGAATACTAAAACGATGATCTGAAAATTGAATTTCAAGCACCTATTTAGGAAATGGTTGAGTATTCACCAGGAATGTAAGATTTCAGTTGACTAGCTGAGCCGCAGAAGAGAAGATAATCAAATATAAATATAAAGCAAAAAATCAGGAGACTATACTGTGCTCCCAGAGGTTTGAAGGATGAAAATATATCTAATTTGGTTAGCATGCTTTAAAAGTAGAGGGAAGTATTCATTTTAGATGACTGAAAGGTAGGATGTCAACAGAATCTCATGACCTGGAATACCACATTAGGATTTAGCATCATTCAGTAATAGCTCAGCAGAAGAAAAGGAATGAGTTAGCCAGAAAGTTAAGTTCAGGCTTTTCACACAACCCCACAGACACACAGACTTCCTGTTGAGTACTCGCTTTACATGGTCATCTTAAATGAGGACTAAAATGACAAAGAGCTCATAGATAAGATACCTTCAAGAATAGTTAAAATCACAAAAATGCAGCATGAGACTGGATAGAGACACATTTCTAAAAATAATAAACAGCAAATTCATGTGAAGAGACAATAGCTGTAACCCAACACTGTTAAGTAACAGGGATCACTCTAGCAGAAGCTTAGAGAAAGGGACCCCTTTTTCATGTATTTGCAAAACTGTGTATTTATATTACAAACAAATGTGGTCACTAATCATTTGAGATGTTCAGGATTTACAAAATAATAAACTATAGTTTGTCCTTCTGAATTTTTAATATGGCAATTAAGTTCCTAATATGAAGAAATTTGCAGCTGACACTAAATGTAAGGCAATAAAGTATTTGTGGACTGCAATTTTTTACTACTATGTAAGGACAAAAATGTAGATACTCTCATTACACAATTTGCTGGCAATTGGCATGAAAAAAAAAGAATAAAATAGGAGAAGGTCGTTTGCCTTACATCAAGCAAACCACAAAAACAGTCATCTCTTCACTAGTATAAATGAAAGATAGGTTTATGTAGGCTGCCAGAAATAATCTGGTATGCCACTTCTATTTAAACAGGATGTGTGAACATGCTTCCAGAAATTAACTGGCTTCATTAAACATAATATTTAAATAACCATTTCACTAAAAGCCAAAATTGTTCTATTTACTGGAAAAGAAGATAGAGGGTGGAGAGAACTGATTATTTACACAGAAGAATGCAGCATCTAAATACAGTCAGCATTTCTGGGAGGCACTAATCAGGTTTCCCAATGCTTCAGCACTGTTTCTTTTTTTTAACACTAAAACACACAGATTATAATAGTAGCTGATGAAAGGAAGGAAATTCAAAGATAAGGTTGTCAGTTGCCCTTTTACTCAGAGCACTTCAACATCCCTTCCTCCCTCCCTCAACCATACAGGGAATTAAGGCCAGAGTCACCTTTAATGTTCAATTTCCTGTCCCTCTCCCATTTAATACCAGCCATATGTTTTAATTACATAAAGCTCTAATTTGGTGACAGCAAGTAAATGGCTTTAATATCTGTAGTGTTGATAAGATCCTTTGCAGCTGCTATGAAAGAGTAATTGCCACTTCCCCCTGCTTTTTCCTTTTGACTATTTTTACTAAATGCTTTAAGTACAGACTTCATTTAAAAAGCAAATTAAAAAGTATTTTAAAGCCCTTACATTGTATTTCTAGTCCTCCTGAGACCAAAGGTAGGAGAAACGAATCAAGAAATCTAATGGTGTTGGTATTATAAAGCCCACTGTGTCATTTTTATGTCAAATATGACACACTGCTGCTAATGTTGGAATGGACAACTCTTCATGTCTCCATGATACTTCAATTAGTAACTGCAGTTAAAGGTATGGAAAGACCCCTGGCATCTATCCAGGTAAATATGGAAATATATGTAAGTACTACACATTATTAAAGACCTACCTCTCTTTGCAAGTTTCATACACAACCTGATACTGCTGGGTGGAAATAATAGTTAGGCTGCTGAAGGGAATTCTGGCATGCCTGAATTTGATCAGGCATTCCCTTTCAGTGAACCAGCCCTTTCTCAGGACCTAAGTGAATTCCATGTGGTAAGTTAAGCACAATCTGTTATGTCCAGGTTTCTCAGGAATAGGGTAACTACTAATGGAATTCCTGATTTTCTCATTTGTAAAAGTTGACTCAGAGATCTCTGCTCTTAATAGCGCCATGCATGACAAGAGCAGCACTTTTTTTTTTTTTTTTTTTAACTTGAATAAATTAAGGTGGCCCCCAGTTTATGTTAGTCAAGAATGTGTTTTTCAAGCCTTCTCTAATGGGAGTTAAAGGCATTGCTTACTTTAGGTCTGTCTGCTGTTATCAGGTCTGTCTGTTACTGCTTCTATATATAAAACTGTTGTACATCAGTCTTGCATCTTTTGTATCCTTAACTCTGAGGAGTCGTGATGATTAGTGTAGCTTTGGTCTTTTCTGCTACACAAACAGAAATTTTAAAGTAATACTAAGCAAATTCAAGTTATGGTAGATTTTACTGTGAGACAAATCAATTGCATGTAAAGGCCCACTGGAATTTTACCAGATTGTAAACCTGGTTTTGAAAGTGAATGGAAAGAGACGAGCATTTTCCTGTGAAGGAAAATCACACCCAAAACACACACACTTTTGAGATGTCCATAATTCTTTTTAAATACCAAAGTCCAGAAATGCTTTTGGTGCTCTTTTTTCTCTAAAAATATATTAAGAACTAATACAGACCTGCCACAGAGTTTTAAGCTGAAGGACATCGTATTATGTTTTATGCTCTACCAAAAATAGATTGATATTTTGGCCCAAGTCTTTCTTAGACTGATGCCATTAGAGCAACAGCCTTATATACAAAGACCTAGTGCTGTGCAAATGTGCTACTACCTGAATATTGCTCATAGCACAAGGAATATACATAGGTTAGCAGCAGGCATAAGAGAAAATTATTCCCTGAATAATCCTGGCTGGAATTCCACCTTAGATTGGACTGAAGTATTCTGGTATGCCTAGCCAGTTCTAAAGAGCAACCTCACTGTGCCAGGTGCACAGAACATTGCCAACTGGAAGAAAGGAGAGTTTTAGACATCAGCTACAGCAAGGTAGGATTTTGTACTCTGGCACAAGCTTCAGGTGAAACTTGCCATCAGCCTAACCACTGAGACATTCACTGAGAAAAACTAAACTGAAAACAAACAAAGTCTTCTTAGGCAAAGATTCATGAAGCAGCTGCTGCTCCAGGGCAATGTAAATTTTGTGCAGTACAAATTTTCAGTGCAAGCTCAAGGGCAGTTCACAGAGAGAATTGGTTCAAACAATAACCAGCATTTCTTGGGGGTTATTAGACCTAATGATCACTCATTTCACTGAGGGTCTCTTGTATCCAGAGGCACTCTGTAGCTATTCAGTGAATTAAATAACAAGAGTCATCACTATACTGAGAAGCCGATAGGATTTTTATTAATTTCAACAGGCTTTTAAACAAAGTGAAGGATCAAAACGTGTGCAATGCTGAATCTGCTCAAAGAGAATTTAACAGGGATGAAGCTGTAGGCACAGATTCTTAGAAACCTGACAGGTTACAGAGAGACTGAATGACTCACAGCACTTCCTACATTTCCAACTGCATGGGAATGAGGAGATGAGGAGTATTTTATTTAACTGTGTATTTGACTCGCTCATTTAGACACTTTTTTTTTTTTTCCTCAGCACTCTGAGTCCATATTCCACTACAGTTTTAATCCAATCTCGAAATCACAGAAATCAGAAGAAACGTATTAGGAAGGCAGAAATGAGTGACCACATATGCCTTTAAAAAACAAGCTCCTCTGTGAAATGTTCATTTATAAAACAAATCAAAAATATTTTAATAACCATTGAGCTACCAGAAAACAGTTGCCATGGGCCTCTTAGTTGCATTATAAAATTCATACAGATGGCAGATAGAGTGGTACAACCTTTATAAGATTAAAGAGGTGCTGCTGTAGACATGCCAACATCATTTAAATGTTTTAAGAGCTTATCTTATTTTTCTCCTCCTAGCAAGTAAATGTTTTCTTTGCTGGTGTTTATCTTCCAATTTGGCATCAAAATCTGTGGAGCAAAACTGTTCTCTATAAGCAATAATTTAAACACACACCAGTTACAAATTACAGTGTCAGATGTTCCTAAGCACCTTAATATAGTATTTTCAAACATTGTACCACCTTGAGAGCTTCTGTGTTGGTTCCCTTTCAGAACAACAGCTTTTAGCTACTATGTATATAGGTAAAGTAATAAATAAGAGCTTGTGAATGTTCTCTTTACTGGGAGAAAAATCCAGGACAAGTGTTTAAAGCACGGACTTCTATGACTGTCATGCCTGACCTGTTGCATGGCACACACCATCTCTGCCTCTCTCCTGCCACTGAATTTAAATTTACTTGGATCAAAAATCTTGGAGCAGAAACCATCTCTTTGTGTGCATCTCTGGAATGCCTAGAACAATAGGAACCTTACCCACTATTGAAAGATTTATACTCAGTTTTACTGAAAAAAAACTGGCATGGTTTCTGGAAAAATCACCTAATTCAAAATGTTTTCCATGCTTTCCTTTCCCCTGAAAATGGCATATTTTACTAACATTTTAAACAGGTTTAGGATGCTAGGAGAGAAGGAATTAAAGAAGTGCAAAGTCTAATTCTCAGCATCAACATTTGTTTTTTCAGTTGAAATGCTGGAACTGAGAAAAACTTTTAACCCTTAAGAAACATTATAAGTAGATGTCATCACATGATGACTAAAGCTAAATCTTAACAATCAGCAATGAAATTATTCTCTCGGTTCATTTGTGAGTTTGGTACTTACCACCAAGAGACTGAAGCTGCCTACTGCAGATAGCTAGGGCAAAACCACAGAAGGCAGCAGCATATAGGAAAAGTACTTGGGAGGGTGTTGGTTGATGAGAAGCTCAACACGAGCCAGCAGTGTGCACTGGCAGCTCAGAAAGCCAAATCTATCCTGGGCTGCATCAAAAGGAAAATGTCCAGCAGTCTGAGGAAGGTGATTCTCCGTTACTCCACTCTCTTGAGACCTGCAGTAGTGTCCAGTTCTGGATACACGAACACAAGAAGGACATGGACCTGCTGGAGCAAGTCCAGAGGAGAGCCACAAAGATGCTCATTGGGGTGGAGAATCTCTCCAACAAAGATGGGCTCAGGAGTTGGGGTTGTTCAGCTTGGAGAAGAGGAGGCTCTGGGGAGAACTTGTAGCAACCTGCCAGTACCTGAAGGGGGTCTACAAGAAAGCTGCGGAGGATTTTTCACAAAATAGGACAAGAGGTAATGGTTTTAAACTGGAAGTGAGAGTGGATTTAGGTTAGATTTTAGGAAGAAATTATTCACTATGAGGGTGGTGAGACACTGGGACAGCTTGCCCAGAGAACTGTGGATGCCCCCTACCTGGCAATGTTCAGCACCAGGTTAGAGGGGATACTGAGCAATCTGGTCTCATAGGAGGTGTCCCTGCCCGTGGCAGGGGGGGATGGAACTAGGTGATCTTTAAGGGCTCTTCCAACACAAACTATTCTATGATTCTCTCACCTTGCAACTCACAGGGCAGTGATTATGCTAGAGGCATATTCAGAGATATCCCTCAGAGAGGTTTTCCCCTCGAAGAAGGGAGGAAGGCCTGTCTTTGGATTCATGATGTTTCACCACAGCACCCAGCTTCAGAGATGGGATTAGACCTGATAAAACCTAGCAAAGGTAGCTTGAAGGAATGGGTAAGAAGTAAATTATTAATACTCCTTAAAACAAAACAATGGCTCAGACTTCAACAGACTTGTAACCTGAGCTCTGGAACAGATGCTTTGCACCTTATCTGAAATTCATTAGCCTCTCCTTAGTTACCACTGACTTCAGAGGCTGTAAGGCATAAAGGCTGCTCTCCTAAAGAAGGAGTTGACTAATTTCTTCTTGTGAATGCACACACAACATCACTGCAAATTTGTCAATACACTCCCTGGGAAACCAAGGACTCAGAAAGCCTCCTGCAGCTCACAGGCACAAATGCCAGAAGAACTCACAGCAACTTCTTTATTATTCCTTACTGTATCAGCAGGATGTGGGTGAATTCCTACACTATGTAACTTTATACTCTACCAACAGGAATTTTCATTACCATTTAGTTAATCTGAAGAATGGCCACTCCTTATACTGATGAAGCATCACTCACTCTTAGATGAAACTACATATTTTCAATGTATATTTTTTACTGACACATGTAAACAGTTGTATACAAGATGCATCAGTGGAACAAAATGTTGCTTTCAACTGCTCCTCAGTTTGCTTATTAATTCACAATTGCAGTATTATCCCAGACTTTACGACGTCAAAGAGGTTCAGAACATAAAACTTCTGTTTCTGACCTTGGGCTACAAGCATTAAATGCCATTTCCCTGGCAAAATTAAATAGTGTTCAAAGTTTTCAAAAAGATTGTGTTAACAAATATCCTTATGTAAGGGCCAAGATAAAATAAAATGTCATACTTTTCTTGCCACTTCCAACTTTGACACCACTTTAAATACCCTAACGTAACTACTTGGGGGGGTTTAAATACATTTTATTAGTCTTTTTGTTTCCTTCTTTCTTTCCTTACCCTGTTTCATTATTTCAGGGTAGATTTCATCTGAGGTTTTGGCCTGGAAACTGTGTCCAGTGCAATTTCAAGAATACTTAATTCTAAGTTTTAAATCTTAGAATATTAACTGGCACTCAAAAAATTAACAAGGTTTTTCTTTTTATCAATTATGCATATATTTTTCCTGGAATAATATATGTACCAATAAGTATACTTGGATGAATTTCTTGGCATTCTGGCTACTCAATATTAAGCAAGAGCTGAACATCAAAATTAATCATTTTACCAGAAACAGTTGGAAAGCAAAAGTTTCCTCACAAAACCATCCCCTGGGGCCCTGCTCCACACCATCAATCTCTTGCATAATTAGAATTTACTCTACACACAGAAGCTCAGATGCATAATATGGATTAGAAATTTGTACTGTGGCATCAACAGAGCAAAGCTATGCAAGAGAATGATTTGATGCTAATTTCTAAGGTCAGCTTCATTTCAGAGATTGAGTCTTACTGGTTTTTGTTGGGTTTGATTGGGTTTTTTTTTTTTTTTTTTTTTTTTTTTTTTCCCTCTACTTTACCAAAGGGTTATTTCCAGTTCATTTTTGGCACTGTTCATGTCACTATCTCATAGTGCCTGCTGGGCTGCTTAATTTAAAACTATACAGCATCCTTAAGAGCAAGCATGCATCAATATTATTCAAGTTTATAGACAGAAAGGTGGAATTACCCAGAGGTTAAATGATTTGTCTGGTGTCTCACATCAAGCAACAGAGACAATTTAAAGATTTTAAAGTTCAGACCTGTGCTTTTTGCACTAGAACAACACTTCTACTGTATTTTGTCAGTTAAATAGCCTCTCTCCATAGAGAAAGTAAGGAAAACACTCACCTCTCCTTAGATGTTTGGCAAGAACTGATAGTCTGTGACTGTGACTATCAACTGGGATTGGATTTTAGAGTCGAAGTGACTATGTTCTCTTCAGAATTTTACATTTAAAATGCCTATGTAGTAACTTAGCCAAGCTTTTTCACAGAGAGCAACTAACATTTGTTTTTCCACAGCCTTTCTTACATTAATGCCAAGAGAGTAATGCATTTAAAACATGCTAATGAGTTAAAAAAGAAAACTAACAGAGGAAAATAATAAATTACTAAACACATTCATTGAAATATAGACTAGTTCAGAATTAAGTCCTCTATCTGTCCAACAGAGGACAATTTACAAATGAAAGAGGGCAGTTCTGTATGAATTTTAAGACTGTGAGGATCACTGGCATTATATTTTTTAACATATTCACCATAGTACATTTCTATCATCTTCTTTAACAGTATCTTCACCACAAGAATAACAAAGGTTTTGTATCTGCATTCACATTATTGCTGTGTATTTAACTGCCTTCAAATGAAATAATACCTAGTCCTATGTCCAGCTTCTGCTAGTTACTATTGCTGACATAGAACAGACACTGTAAAAAGGAAAAAAAGTTCTCTTAGGACTCATATTGTGCAGTGCTTGAGGATTACAACAATCAATAGTAAAATATAATGTGCTAAAGTTCTGTGCTTTAGGAAGCTCTCTGCTTTAGTGAGAGCAGAGAAATTTTAGCTCTAAACTAGTGTTACTCTAGCCTTGCATAGATAACAACTGCACAATTAATCTTGTTATCTTTTTTTGATACTAAAATTTCAGAAGACTATTCTGGTTTGACAAGTTATCTTTTTATTTTTATTTTGTATATTTCCCAAGGCTTCAAAAGAAAAATCGGCTTCCCACACAAAGATTCTTCTTTACAGAAAAATTTCTTCTTGTTCAAAACCAAATTGTGTTTAATTCCCATAATAGAAGATGACCAAATATTACAAGATAACACATTCCCCTGGGGAATGTGGATTTAGGAAAAAGCTGAGAAGCAAGGTAACAAAAAGCTAAGCCCTAAGACCTTCAGGTAAAACATCCTCTAAAAGAGGATTAGGTTCAGCTACACCAAATCCTCTGCACAAACACAGAAGACAGCTTCTGAAGGAAAGCCTTTTGAAATGGCCAAATATATTACAGGAAAATTCAAGGTTTGTCAAGAACTGCAAGAAAACAGGTTGAAAGAATTGCATGACATCCTAATTTAACATCTGACATACAAGGTGTATTATTGACTGACTGATGTACTTTGGCTGATAGACTGCACTCAGCAGGACTCGGGCATGAATTTAAGAGCTTTGCTGATCTGGGTGTGGAAGGTTTAACAAAGTGAATGAGGTTTATGGGAAAGTTACTTACACAGAGGCTTTGCCACCAACACCTGTGTTTAAGACAATCTTTAATGCACTTACTATCATGCACTTATCATCCCTGTGTTTCAACTAAGTTCATTGCCACCCAACCCCCAGCCCAAGTTTCCCAGGACAATAACATTCTGCAAAAAGTCTCCTTTCAGAAATTATATTTCACTTCCCAAATATAAAATGTTCTGGCTGCTTCTCCAGCACATGAAATGCCCTTTGTCAAAAAGAGCAGAGAAGACAGCAAAGGGCTGAGAAACACCTCTGAATGTGTTGATGCCCTTCAGCTGAGTCATCGG
Organism: Calypte anna; assembly: GCF_003957555.1. Lineage (NCBI taxonomy): Eukaryota > Metazoa > Chordata > Aves > Apodiformes > Trochilidae > Calypte > Calypte anna. Next base: position 20,453,292 of record NC_044246.1, read on the forward strand.
AATTGACCATATCCAAGCTCCTACCTAAGACACAAGTACAAAATATACTTTGGTACCTTAGCTGCCATAGGGAGGCAGCATATTTGAATCTCTGCTCACAACAGGGCAGGATCAGACAAGATAATTTTACCAGATCCAGCAGTGTGGCTCTCCAGGCAGCAGTAAGTAGGTCATTTACAACCATCTGCTCATTTACAGTCTCCCTCTGGTCAACGCTGGAGCTGGGCACTAATTAATTTTCACCTGCTAATCAGTGGAGACACCCCTGAAACTGACAAATCACCCACTTTCAGTCAACAGCTTCAGGACTCCTGTGAGTGCCATTTCTGTGAGGTTTTTATTACCAATAAAGGTAAAAAGTTTTCTCTTTTTAAAATGATCCCTTGTAGCTCTTCTGACCTGCTGTTTGCACAACAGCTCTGCTTTTGCAGGTAGTCTTTACCTGATTATTTATTTAAAGAGAAGAGGGTACATTGACTGTTGCCTCCAAATCTTCAACAAAATACCTTGTTAATAGTGATGTGAGGAGCTAGGCATCTGAATGCTTAAAGATTAAAAGACATGCCTAAGAGATCTGCTTGAGATCTCACAGGAAGTCTGTGAGGGAGCCTGGAAATAAATCACATATTCCCAAGCCCTAGGTAAGCACTGCAATAACTGCAACATCTTTCCTCTCCCATGTAGCTTTAAATAGGGTGAGTGGCTGATTACTGTGTCACTGAACCTTCAGCTCAAATTGTGAGAAGATTGCCAGGTAGATACAAACCAGAATGGCTGCATTTAATTTGTTCTGAAGACTGACAAAGCAAACCACTTAATAGCATATGCTCTTCCTAACAGCTCTAACTAATGGCACAACTTACACTGAACTTTGTTTTTATGTACATGTTTTCCATTTATATATCTATTATTCCGTTTTCCATTTATATATCTATTATTCCTTTTCTAACTAAAAAAAAAAAAAAAATCACTATTCAAATGACTATTTTAGCTTCATGGAATGATTCTGATTTTAAAGATAATTTTTTTGCATTATCACAGTACGGTTCCTTTGACTTAGTAAAAGGAGTCAGAGGATATAAACTCATGTAGATAAATAGTGAAATGAAATATCTGTAGAACCATGAAACTTGCTCAATGAGAAACAAGTATTAAGAGGTTATGATCTAGTGCCTATACTGCTGGTACCTCAGCCAGCCCTCAGAGAAGAATGATTTATAAGGCGTGAACAGTGAGCAGCACTGGTGAATAGTCCACACTAAAGAAGGTCAAAATAACAGCTCACAGAAACTATTACTCACTCCTGTGAAGGTATAACCACTTTAAACAGTAGCTAGCCAACCAAATAGGATTGCTCTGAAATTGTGGCAAGGACAGTTCCTCTCCAAATTCCCCAGATACAGCGTTGTCACAGTGACTGGTTACAGCTGTCACCTCATCTGAAGGCAGCTGCAGTCAATCGGTGAGACATTTGCAACCCTATCAGTGAGGATTAGACACTGTTCTAAGGGATACAGCCCCTGCTCTTTAGGTTTATGACAACTCTATAACACAGCAGAAGCTAAGGAACCTGAAAATTACAGCCTTAGAGGCTGAATTTTTTCAGGTTAGAGGGTAGTAGCTGGTGCATCACGTTCTCAGGCTTGCAGCTGCTGCTCAAAGGGTCCAGCCAAGTGTTCTCATGCAGTTACAGGGCCAGGATCTAATGGCCACAGCGCCATGCAGGTAAGGAATGAAATGCTGTAAACTTTGGATCCAGGTAAGGTGAAGTTCAAAACTGAGATCCTAATTCAAATCAAATAGCCTCATCTTTACTAAAAGAAGAGGCATTACCTCAGGGTATATTAAAAATTCTTTTTTTTGGGGGTGCACGTATTTTTTTGCATAGTTGGGGTCAACTGAAAAAAAAATAAACACACCTATGAACATTTCTGTGACATGATTTGCACATGTGAAGGGGAAGAAGCAGCAGAGCAGTTGCCACTGGAACTTTCAGTTTACTCTAGACCTGCACCCATGCACTGCCCATCAGTCCCTGGGCACTGCAGACTTCTCCACATTTCCCTTTTCCCCCAGCAATGTGCTCCAAGTGGTAACTCAAACACTGCACTTGACATTGTTTAAGCACTGATTAAAACACAAGTTGGAGGGAGAAGGGCCAAGGGCAGCTCATTCACAACTCTTAATATGGGGTTTGGCTCACCCAAATTGTCAGTTTGCTTTTAAAGGTACAGGTCAGGGCATTCACTGATAAAGATACAATGTGGAGGGTGCCAGGGGTGTATGCAGGAGCACGAGGGGCTGTGAACACCAGCATGACTCTCCCCATCTCTGTAAGGGAAACAGACCACTGACAGCAAAGCAAGACTCAATGTTTTGCTGAAGCTGCCTATCAGCCTCATGTTCTCTTCTTTCTCAACATGCAGCTTTGGTTTTTAAGCTTTTTGTGTGTGCTACAAGACATGCATAAATAAAAATGAGTGGTGTTATCCCAGCAATGGTGACAACCTTACATAACACCTCAGCAAATCAAGGGAGGCTTTTCCTTTTGGAGACAGAACATGAAGTGAGGAATATGAAGAGAATGAAAATTGCCTATATAATGCTGCCACGGGGATGCCTCTCAAAGTGTTTTATCCACACAAAGGAAGCAATGTCTGCTGGTAATGACTAAAGATCCCATTCTAATTTTAACAGTTGCAGTTAACTCATTCCCAATGGAGTTGCACTTACCGTGAGAAGGTTTCTAACTGCTTCAGCACTGAAAGGAAACAAGCATCGAGTCATTCAACTGCAGTTCTAGATGCAAATATGCTTTTTGGCCCACAAAGGGAAAGCATATGGAATCTGCTGCTATAGCTCATTCAGTCAAACATTTCCACAAATTCTTACAATGCAAATGCTGGAAAAAAGGAATTAATTTTCCACAGAGTGCTTTAGCTGTCCCTAGATAAGTCTGATCATTAGCAGGCACGTGCATTGCATTCCAGACATACACTCCATACTTAGAATTGGTAAGAAAAGTTTTAATCAACAGATACATTTCCCTTGAAACTCAATGGCTATATTACAGATTTTATTAATAGACTATGATTACACCTTATGCATCAATATCAATAGATATTAAGCTGATATATTGCATTTCTATTAAACATCTGGAGACCATAATATGAACTTTCCCATTTTTTCAATTATTATTTAACTCCCAGAATGGCAATCCAGTATAAAGGATTTCACACAATATAGTAATTTTCTGCATTAACCTCTAACAGGGCATACAATAGAATCCACTCTACAGCTAGGTAACAAAAGGGGAATAAAACACAAAAATCTTTCTTATAGCAAAAGTGATTTAGTACAATGTCCTGAATAAAATTATTTCATAGTTATAAGACTTCTGGTTGATTCTAAGGCATTTATTTAGTGCTAGAAGAATCCTAGCAGCTAATGTCCAGAAGTATGAAAAAGAAATGAGGAAACTACCTTGGTGATTAATGATGAAATGTAAGACTTTTTAAAGACTGTTTTTGTAATGAATTATGTGAACATATTTACTTTAGAATAAATTCTTGAGCAAGTTATTTCACAGAAGGAAATGAGAATTCCTTCTTCACTCAGTAAGTTTAAGAGTAAAGAAAAACACAGAAATGTTAAATGTAGCAAAAGTCAACATAAAATGGTGATGTCGTGTCAAGTCAAGTGTTCCTGACCTGGCACCTGGTTTTCTGCCTGGATTAATCTCTAGATTAACAAGAAATTCATACAGGTATTGCATTCATGGAACTCATATGTAGGCAGGTGCAAACTCACTGTCCCTTTCCTGAAGGTGCCAGGGCCTGCATGGGGCTCAGCACCAGGCTAATGCTGGGCACAGCTTTGCAGCAGCCTTTGGGCTTGGGGAGAGGGGCATACAAGTGGAAATGATGCTGTTGTTTTTACCCAGATGTGCAGATACTGATGCACAACAGGGGAGGAAACTGCATTCAAATAGCAGCAACCTCAAAAAAAGAAAAAGCTGAAATGTGTGAGGGTCCACTTTACAATGCATATAAAGCACATCCCTGTTCTACTCCAAGGAACAAATCAGGACCTAAAATATGTTGAATTTCAGATGTAAACTCTAGTCTTTTTTCAGTAATACATATGCTTATGCAGGTATAGTTGAGCTACAGTGTTGCCCTATAATTCTAGAGTACCCCCAAGGGTTGCCTTGGAGAGATGATGTATCATTTTCACAATTATTTTCACTGCTCTGAACATTTAAACTCCCTACTCATTCATTGCTACAAATATCTGGAATCTTTGAGGAAGCTGATATACAATAGTTAGCTTTACAGAAATATGGTTGCTGCTTAAATTAGGAAGGGGGAGGGATAATAATAATAGATTATTCAAAAATATATTCTAAAATGGAGCTATAGATACATATATTCACTTTATCTATTGATGGATAGTAAAATTCAGCATGCTCATGAGCATCTTTGTCTTGGTTAGCATGAAACAGACTGGCACTTCATTTAGTTTAGCAGCAGTAATATTGCCTTTTTTTCCTCACATAGTATTGTCTATTTTTTTAGTTAAATGTCTAAGAAAATTTACACTCTAAGTTCTCTACCAGATGTTTTCTAAACACATGCATCTCAAAGCTTTATACACTGCACAAATAAAAATGTTTTAGTACGGGGAAAATGAAAGTTGTTGTGGGCTGGTTGAAAAAAAACTATGCTGAAAAATGTTGTCCCTTTTTGCAAGAATTAATTACGCTGAAAAATATGTTTCCTTTTGCTGTAATTACTATGTGTCTGTCTTACATGTATTTTTAATGAACAACTACACATAATAAAGCAGAATGCACGTTGGATCTGCACGAAACGAGTGTCCCAAAGAATTGGGTCATTGTTTCTAAGCAGAGTGTTCAGAACATATCTAAACACCTAATGGCTGCAAACCAGCAACTAATTTTTTAATTATTATTTATTTAATTATGTGGCAGGACTGGATAGAATGTGTCCTCCTTTTTTGTAAGCATTTCCTCCCTAGAGATCTCTTTTCATGGCAATTATATTGCATTCAATTCTGCCACAACCATGCTCAGATATGTGAACTCCTTCAACAGGAGTGGTATCACAGGAGCTGGCTGTCCAGAATTTCTTTCTCCTTCTTTCCTCCTTCTTTCTCCAAAGAGCAAAGCATTTAATTGTCATTTTGGGCATCAGTGCCTTCCCAGCAGCAGAATCAGGCAGTGCTTTCCACTTGGAGCTATAAAGACTGGAAGCCAGTGAGAGTTGAGGAGGAGAACAAGCTACACTGTCTCTTCTAAATAATCTTGGAGTAAAGGTGGAGCAGATCAATGGAAAAAGTCAGAAAGAAGAAAGCATGCCTGAGGTAGGGAAGGATCAATGGGGATGAGACAGGAAAGAAGAACTAAGAATAAATAAAGGGAAAAGCCCTGTGAGACAGAAGGAACAGATCTCATGGGAAATTGAGTTTTGAAACATATGAATTTGTTTTCTCCTGTTAGTTTTAGTTTTGAAGAACAATGTGAGTGATAACACTATTTGTGTGTTGCTACCACAGAAAGAAAGTGCATGAATGTGTTCTGGCATTGAACCTGTTGGCTCAGCTCTTGTCAGGCTGGAAACAGCTGCAATGGGGCACTCACCCCACACCAGCCCTTGAGCATCCCTGCTGTGCTCCTCTGGCACTGCCCAGAGGGATGCAGCACCACATTTCCAGGCACCTCCTTGTTGGACTGGAGTAACAGACACATCTAACTGCCCCATGTCCTCAATCCCAGGAGATTCCAAATGTTATTCTCTAAATTTTTAATGATTTAGAGAGGAGCAGCAGATGCAGAGTCTTAAGGTCTAAGCCCCTTGTTTGCGCACCACTGTGGGCCCAGAAGGGTGGACATTGCAAGTTCTGCCTTGCTGCCTGACTTGGTTGTGGTTTGTGTAGCCATGGGAGTGGAAGGGGGATCTTCTAGGATGGGAACAGACAGGGCTATCACAGATAGCCCTCCAGTTTGCAAAGGTGGGACTCATCTCACCTAGAATTTAAACATCTAGTTTAGGCCAAATGTCTGAGCCACCTCTGAGATTGATGGGAAAAGGCAAACACTGCCAGTGTAGGACTCAAATCATCCCTTGAAAGCCACTTCTCTACAATAATTGGGAAAAAAAAAGAAAGGAAAGGAAAGGAAAGGAAAGGAAAGGAAAGGAAAGGA